>NW_006160189.1:2332965-2350587 GCF_000334495.1 Tupaia belangeri chinensis | reverse complement strand
TTTCCCTAAACATCATCATAGCATACAAAATGTATGTACTCCAACAAGGTTTTAAAAACCAAACTGAAAATGAGACCACAACAACAGCTCATAAACCTCACAAGAATAATCAACCAAGAGAGTCAGCAGGTGTGACAAGCAGATGAAGTAATACCATGAAACTTAAAATGCTAGGAAAATCTTAAAAAGGTTATAACTATGTTTTAAATACATACATTTTAAAGAAAGAAAAGCCAGAACTAATACAAATAGCTCAAATACACTGATGTTTCAATCTACAATTGCACTTTGTAGTGAGTACTTGCAAATAAGAAATAAGACCAAAACTGACTTTTATGTGGAAGCTAAGAGTGAAAGTTGAGAAACTCAGATTTGTTTGGCTACGTGATGAACCTTTTCAATTTGATTTTATGTCATAAGTGTCTATCCAAATACTGCAGTGAAAATCTTACTTCACCAGCAAAGTAAAGCAATCACTCAGGAAATAAAAGAAAAGTTTAAAAAGTTCAAACAAGTGAAAAGTAAGTAAGAATGAGAACTGTAGGTTAACATACTGTGTCTAATAGAAATGTTTTGGAAACACAGAATGTGGAAAGTGCTTGTTATAAAAAGTTCAACAGTTAAAGATCTCATTACAAGGAAATAGTAATGATGATGGAAGTGAAATATTGATACTATGGAACTATTTTCTTGGTAGATGGTAAGGTTATACTATTCAGTATAACTCCATTACATTTCTACCATTTTCCACTATTTCACATCTGTTTAGTTCACTATCACATAACTTCTGATTTGGAAAAACAGAACATCTTTGTCCATGTGGCTGATGAGTTGATGGAAGTGCATTTTTCCATAGCATATTAGTGCAGATAATAGTTTTTTTTCTGAAAACATCTTGGTGTCTTCCTGCACTGCAGAAAACATTAAAATAGACATGCTCAACTAACGGGATGAAGAACGTAAAACGTGCGGACCAGGGACATTGCAGGAATCAAAGAATATATCTGAAATTTCTTTCAATCCTGTGAAGGAGAAGCATTATGTAGATGATAACCACCACCCTGGCATTTCCTAATCCAGGAAATCTATTATGAATTTTTTTGAGTCTTGCAGCACACATAAGTATAGAGTAAGTATAGAAAGTAATAGAAGTTGTACCAAATAATATTCTTGGCTAATGCTTTTGCCAAGATTCCTATATGCCAGGCACACTTTTAAGTACCTTACACATATCGGCTCATTTAATTCTTTCTACAATTTTAAGAAGTCAGCACTTCCATTAATCTTATCCTACAGATGAGGAAGGTGAGGCACTTGCTTAATGTGTATGTAGTAAGTAGAAGCAGGCTGGTCCCCACATTTATGTAAAATCCAAAGGCCCATTGAGGACCCCAGAGTTAAGAAAATGGTTTTATTCTTGACTGTTACACAGACTTTGGGCTCACCAGATGGAACTTCTTAATTACTCAAAAGGTCAGATACCAATATTATGTCAACACTGAGAAACAGTATGCAAGATATAAAGGTATGAAATAATTGAAATAAATTTCTGGTAGAAATTGTTCAAGCAACAGAGCCTTGAGTAGTATCTAATTCTCTCACATAATATGTTCAAATCAATTAGATTCTGTTTGGCTCAGTTTAATGCAAGTACACTGATTAAATATCTCCTATATACCAAGTCCTAGGCAATAAGTATAGAATGATAAATTATCTAGCTCTAGCCTTGAGGGAGTTTTTTCTTAATGAAGGAGACAGGTACATAAATAAATAACTCTAAGTGAATGTGGTGTGCTATAATAAAAGGAGAATTAACATCCAATGTGGGGCAAGCCTGTGGCATGGTGGTTTGGTGGCTGGATCTCACATAGCCAACAGCCTGGTTCAAATCCCAGCATCTTGTAAAACATCCTGGTTGCATGCCCAAAATCCCCAAAGAAGGGAGAAGTGGAGTAGAAAGAATTTAGGCATGACTGTGCCCATGATGGGTGCTTTCTCACTCTCCTTCTGTCTCTCTAGAGAACACATGTGCCACCTAGCAAAATTAAGAAAACAAACAAAACTATTGAAATAGAGATGAATGGTTGTAAAGATAGTTAATTTTTAGAGAAGTCTCTGTGTGTGTGTGTGTGTGTGTGTGTGTATGCATGTGCGTGAATAAATGAAAGAGAGAAAGTATTTAAAGTAGGCCTTTAATAAGTTAAAAGAAAGAAAGGTAGAAGAGAGAGTGGGGAGAAAGAGGGAAAGATGGTTAATGAATGTTTGGCAGAGTGTACACATGAAGAAAAATAAAAGAATCATGGAGGACCTTGATTCAGGACCAAGGCTTTGAAGGCACTATCACCCATGCTAACCGGTTATACTGTAGCATGTTGGAAGTGGAGAGCAATGGAAGTTTTAAAAATTTAGATGTAGTATTGGGTGTGTACACCATTAAATAATACTCGGTGTTGAAGACAATGAATACGTCTGTGCCCTTAATTTGATTATTACATACTAGAGTGTACAATGCTTATTTATAAACCAGGAGTTATAATTTAAAAAAAAAAAAAAGGATGATCAAGATATGTTTGAAGTAGCTAGCTCTGGTTGGTTGAAAACTGCTTTGAAATAAAAAAGGACTATCATAAAACAAAGAGTATTAAGAAAACAGTTACTTGGCCAGCCAGACCAGACTGTATGGTGGTTATGGCAGCTGGATCCCACATGGCTAACTGAGTGGTTCAAGTCTCGGACTCATTGACTTGAAACTCACACTGGGCATGTTATGTATGTGTGCCCCAAATCTCAAGAGAATGTAAAAGAAGGGATTGTATTGTGACTATACCCCCTGGGGGTGATTTCTCACTCTCCCTTTCTCTCTGGTATGCATGCATGCCTTATAGCGAAAAAGAAAGAAGAAGGAAAGAGAGAAAGAAAAAAGCTAGCATGGTCTTCAAGTTTCTATTTTACACTCAAACCCTCTAATATGATTTTTCTTTAATTGTATGAAAAAATTTGTCGAAGAACAAATTTACTTGAGAACCATGATTCATAGGTATAATATTAAGAAACATTTAATCTAGTTTTTAATTTTATCTACATACAATCTTGATGTTAACATCTAGATATTTAAGATGATGGTCTTCTATTGGGCAAATAAAATAAAACATCTTGGTGTGTTTAAGTTCAAATCCTGGCTTAACAACGAATGAGCTATGTGACACTTACAAAGCTACTTAAGCAATGTCTTAGGGTCTTCATCTGTAGATGTGGGAAAGCAATACCACCAACTTCATGTATTATGAGAATTAAACTGGTTTGAATAGTGTTGGCACATTGTAACCATAAAATGATGGCTAAGCAAACTTTTAGAAGATTCTCTACATTTTTTCCCCCTTTCTTCATGAAAGAATAAAAAAGAGAGACAGTACAAGAGGAGAAAGATATAAATAGGCATTTTTGACAATTCTCTGTATTATCCTGCCCCAGATTCTTCATTAGCCTGGATCTCAGAAGCATGAAGCTGGGTCCTGTGTGTCCAGACTGGCCTGGAAACTGAACCTGGGCTTCCCATGTGGCTTTCAACCTCCTACATGGGGGCACTACCTATATGCCTTCACAGCTGGGCCTACATTTCTTTTTTACTAATGACTATAAGAAAATATCACCGTCCATTGAAATCAAGACAAAAAGGAATGAGAGACTCCTAACAGTTGTTCTTACACATTAGAGTACACTAGCTTAGACCCAGCTGTAATGATGTAGGTGGTAAAGTGTCACTTTATGACACTGGAGTCATATGGAGATCTGGGTTTGAATCCCCGATCAACCTGAACATGTGAAGGTGCACTTGTGAGCATACCTATGATACTCTGACTAGAAAACTGGGGAAAGGATCATGGTACTCAAGACCCTGTTAGGGCTACCTGTTTCCTTTGTTCCCCCATTTCTCTCTCAAATAGAATAGGTCAATACAAAAAAGAAAGAAAGAAAAAAAAGACTGCATTAGCTTAGAAGTCCATATACAAAGAAATCTAAGGAGCTGCAATCATATCAATGGATCATGTTATTCTCTGAGTAATATATCTTAGCTTCTCTTGTCTCTGCTTGTCTGACAAATGATGGGATGAGAAGAAGGGTCACAAAAAATAGACATTCTTGGATAAAAGCTAGGGCCCCATGTATAAGCTAAACTTTGGTGACATTTTTAGGGCTTATGCTTTCAGTTCGGAAAGCAATACATTAGGAGAGAAAACGCTTACCTAACCTGAGCCAAATGGTTTCCATTTAGTCGTATTTTCTTTTCGATCCATAATTTATCATCACAATAACCTGGGAAGCAGTCAAGTCCTATACATTCATCTGCTCTTGAAAATTTTTCTTGTAATACATGTCCTTATGTATTATTTGATGTAATCCAAGGCACATGTGTATATTTAAAATTATCATTCACATGATCATTTTTGCCATTTGGTGGCTTATTTTTTCTCATTTTCAATCTGTCTTTGGCTTATTTTTTCCTCATTTTCAGCTTGTCTTTTTCTGTGATTTTTTTTTAGCCAAAGAAGTAAATAGAAGGCAATGATTTCTTTTCTTAAATTTTGTTTATTTTCAAATTTAATTTATTTTTTAATTCATTCATTTATTTACATTTAATCACATTTTTACAGTGTACAATTTTTTCAGCACAAATAATATGTATCAGTCAAGCCAAAGACATTACTCTATAACTTATCAGGAAGTAGCTTCTCGTTTTTTTGTTGATGATTTCTATTACAAAGTTTATGATTTTTTTCTTCTTTCCAGGGAGGGTACATGTTCAGAGTACTCTCTCCCATTCCTCCCATGCTGGAAGGTTGTAAAAGCAGCCAAAACCCAAAAGTGGACTCGAAAGTTGGTGTTTTGCCTGTGACATGGTGAACCTGTTAAATAACCTTGGAGAAAAGTCAGATTCCAACTATATCGAATGTAGTGAAAGGTTAAGTTCAGAAAATGGTATTACTGGTTTGAAGCAGTCCATGAGTGCTCACTCTGTCCATAGTTGGGCTGAAATCAATGAAGGGCTGGAACATTCAGTAGTCTATAGGCGTTTTCAATCATTCTTCAAAACCACCAGTGGAGACAAATACATAGGACAAACACCACATACATGTACAAGGACCTCTCAGGTTGTCCCATAGACTAATGCTGTAAACTGTGTATCTGTGTCAAATTGTTTCTGCTGTCACTTTTATGCCAACTATGACTTTTCAAGTTATATTTCATATATATATGTATATTATATATTATATATAATATTATATTTACTATATATTATATATTTTATTATATATATTTTAACGTATATATTTTTGTGTGTGTGTGTGTGTGTGTGTGTGTGTGTGCTGAGGTGCCATAATTAACACCCAGCTTGAGGCTTGCCTCGTGGAACTTAAAAATGCATTACGATATATCTTCTCAAATGAAAACTCTATAGCCTAGAGACTACCCAAACATGGTTTTCTTAGCTATTTTTTTAGTCTCCATTCTTTGGCTACTCCTACTTCATGGGCTAAAGGTAAAATTTTGCTGTGAAGGATTGCTATGTAGGTTCTGTAATAAGGTATGTGTGAAAGGATCTTTCTATTACTTCCATGACTTTCTAAAGGTCATCTATTTGATGTTCTTGTGGGAAATATAATTATGCTTTCATCATATTGGGATGAGATTAAGAATTGGACTTGTTGAGTTCTACTATGTTACTAAGCTAGTAGGGCAGCTTAACCTTTCTGGGTTAATGGCAGAACATGGAAGAACAATTAAAGTATTTCATATACCAACTAGATGTCATTTTGAATGGCTTTCCCTTATTTGACAGCTATAATAATTGAACAAAATTTCTATAATAATAATATACTTAAAAAGGATAAAAAGGTAAGATTTATCAAGTTCTCATAATATAGTAACAATGTATTAACAAGAATAAAGGTATAACATTATTATATATATTTTAACGTATATATTTTTTTTTTTGTGTGTGTGTGTGTGTGTGTGTGTGTGCTGAGGTGCCATAATTAACACCCAGCTTGAGGCTTGCCTCGTGGAACTTAAAAATGCATTACGATATATCTTCTCAAATGAAAACTCTATAGCCTAGAGACTACCCAAACATGGTTTTCTTAGCTATTTTTTTAGTCTCCATTCTTTGGCTACTCCTACTTCATGGGCTAAAGGTAAAATTTTGCTGTGAAGGATTGCTATGTAGGTTCTGTAATAAGGTATGTGTGAAAGGATCTTTCTATTACTTCCATGACTTTCTAAAGGTCATCTATTTGATGTTCTTGTGGGAAATATAATTATGCTTTCATCATATTGGGATGAGATTAAGAATTGGACTTGTTGAGTTCTACTATGTTACTAAGCTAGTAGGGCAGCTTAACCTTTCTGGGTTAATGGCAGAACATGGAAGAACAATTAAAGTATTTCATATACCAACTAGATGTCATTTTGAATGGCTTTCCCTTATTTGACAGCTATAATAATTGAACAAAATTTCTATAATAATAATATACTTAAAAAGGATAAAAAGGTAAGATTTATCAAGTTCTCATAATATAGTAACAATGTATTAACAAGAATAAAGGTATAACATGATGATTTAAGGTTGAAACACACTGTCATCATCCTATCAACAAACATGTCTTTCTAATAATAAAAATCCCAAATGACAAAACCATGATTGTTGATCCTGTGATGCATTTAGATTTTCTTTCATGGTTGAAAGTTCCATAAACTACGTTGTACACAAAAGAAATCTATCACTATCTTGCCATCTCTCAGAGGAGGATGAATGGTACCACTTCTTATCACCATGTAAAAATGTTGTGCTTTTTTAGTTGAAACAGAATTCTGATGAAAGCCAGTGCCAAGTAATTTTCAAAATAAAGGACTGCCCAACTGGTGAAAATGTCTCACAATAATTATTATTAAGTTGGACATCTTAAAGTGAATGTGATATTAAGTAAGTACTGCAGGCTACATTTGGAATATCACTAGGACATGCATTTTGAGACATTTCTGAATTAATAGTCCCTTCAAACTCAATCCAGTGCCTGTTCTTCCTATCTTGCCTGGATTTTACAAGTTGAAATGGAAGCCAGCTTCATTTGCTCTCTTCTTCTAGAGTCACAGAACCCAGTGGAAGGTCAGCCTGACATTTTTCTTTGTTGAAACAACTTTGTCAATTGATGATTATATTGCAGTGGGAGAAGTTTGTTTCATTTTGGGTGTAATAATATAATTTTTAACACAATTTAAAAAATAACCATCTGATCATCTTGATGTGGTATCTAGCAGTAATAATTTTTTTGCAAAGCAAGTGACTTAGTACATATGCCTTCTTTGTAAGCAATTAAATACCTAAGTGAAAAATCACTTAGGATTTTTCATTAGAAAAAGGAGGCATTATTTTGGTTATGTAGAGAGGGGTAACTAAAAGAAAAAAGTAAAAATGAAATAAAAAATCTCATTATTTTCTCTGAAAAATTTAACATCTATGATATAATAGCAAATTTTATGATCATAAATGACTCTTAAATGTATATATTATATTTGCCCTGCTAAAATATCCTAAGAACAAACCATACAAATGTAATGTTAAAGATAAATGTGACTGCTTGTAATGTTAGATGAATGAAAACAAGAACTCGTCTTTCACAAGGAGTTATGGATTGGGAAGCTAGAGAAAATTTATTAAAGCTTTTCTCTAAGAAAGGACAGCTAATGTCAAATTTGATAAGAGAAAATTATTTTCCAGTGTCAAATAAAAATAACTTGTTTCTTATAACTTTATATTGCTTCAGGAATATAAAGTGAAATTTCCTATTATAAGTAGGGTAAGCTAGGAGGTCTACAAAGCTTTCTTGTTAATTATGCTTCAAGTTTATGTAACGTGAATATATAAAGACATTAACCTTAATATGAAAGATTCCAAAGAAGGAGAAAAAGGTGTCTAATACTGTGCTTTCTGTCTCCAGAGTTGAGTCAAAAAGCAGAGGTTTTTCTTTTCTAAATTATACAATGTTTACAACATATTCAAATTTCTATTAGAATTCTAGATGTCCTAGATATAATTAAAAATATAGTCAAGGGCTGGCCCTATAGCCTAGTAGTTGAGGAGCTGGATCTCACATGGTTTTACATGGTTTTAATTGTGACCCCAGTGGCTTGAAAAACATGCTGAGTGCATGTGTGTATATACCTAAGAAGAAGAAATAGAGTAGAAGGAATTGTGGTATGACCAAATTTCATTGGGGGATATATTCTCTGTCTCTCTCTCTCTCCTTGTCTTTCTCTGGTGAGCACACATGCCCTCTGGCATTAAAAAAATACAGTTGATTTTCCTGTGGATTTGGCATTTGTGAATGCAGAATTAAAATTTATTTGTGATTCTCAAATCAACATATTCATGATCATCTGTGTTAATGTGCAGGGTGGTAAAAATTTTGAGTTGTGGATGAGTGTGTTCCAAGTTGAGCTTGAACAAGGTGACGTTGTCTTCTTTTTCCACTCATACTGTAAACAAGGGTCCCTTTATAGTGTGGAATATGCAGGCCTATAATTGAGAAACATATAGGCATTGTTAGTTTATATAGAAATGTTCTATAAACAGGGTGGTAAGGGGGTATCAGGATCAACATTTATTCATGGGAATATTATTTTCCCCTTTAACCCTCCTTTCCTACCTCCCTTCCTTCCTGTTTTCCTTTCTTACTAGAGAAAGGCAAGCATGCTTAATAACATCTCATACAGGAATTTCTTCCCATTCCCCAGTCTTTTAGCCAGTCAAGATCACACATAGGCACGCATTGTGCATACCCAGAGTATAAGGATTGATGAGAGAACTGAACCCTTTCATATGACTTCCAGCATTGCAGAGTATTGTGCTACTGCTGTGCCACCAAACTGGACCATTGAGACTTAATTCAATTACATGTGATGTAATAAATATTCATTTATTAGAGATTTTTTTCTAAAGGTGTGTGCACTTGCCAGAATGAGACAGAAAGTGAAAAACGACCTCCCCAGGGGGCATGGCCATACCTCAATCCCTTCTCCTTCATTCTTCCCTTGGGATCTTGGGCATGCATGCACACATGCCCGGTGTGAGTTTCAAGCCTCCAGGTCTGGGACTTAAACTGGGATCAGCCATGTGGGAGTTCAGCCATGTAACCATTATGCCATCTGCTGGTTCCAAAGTAAATATTATATTAATATCTTTATTTTGAATCAGCAAAGACCATCCACCCAGTTTGCAGTGCAATCTCCAATCTAGGAGCAACAGAAAAACAAAGGTTGACCAGCCTGAGCTGACCAGTAAGGATCCCTGCATAGTCTGTAATAGAGGAGGAGGGACTGCTGCAGCCTGCGTGTCATAATTAGCACCTTATATTCTACCTGCCCAGTTCAGCCTCCAGCCACGTTGGGAGCAGAGTGGTTTGGGTACACAGGAGCCCAACACCAGAAGACAGTGAGGTTTTGGAGGAATTCTCTCCCATATTCTCCAAGCAATAAAAGGAGAGATACTGCCTTCTGAAAACCTGAACCCCAAACTTCCACTCTGGATTTCACACTCTCACCTATAGTAGAGGAGTGAAACTGGCACAGAGCTAACTCACAGAGATATACATGAACATGTAGTTATAGAAAAATACTCCAAAGAAATAGGAAGTAAGTATAATACTAGATGACCGAAAATCAAAGCAGAGTCCCAAGAAATAGGAAAAAAATGGCTTTCCTGCCAAAGGAATATAACAACTCCTCACCAACAATGAATTAAATATAAGAGATCCCAAAAATGTCAGAAAAAGAATTAAGAGCATTCATTGTTACAGAACTCAATGAGATGCAAGAGGAAACAGACAACCAATGCCTGGAAATGAAAAAAATTGTTCCATGACTTGTAGGGAGAATTTATAAAGTGATAGATATTCTGAAAAGAATCAAACAGGACTTCTGGAGATAAAGAATATGATGCATGAATTCAAAACCTTACTTCAAAAAGTATCAACAGCAGAGAAGACCGTTCAGAAGAAAGAATCCCTGATTTTGAAGAAAAAATAAAATCTCTGATTCAGTCCAAGCAACTGAAAAGAATGGAAGAATAACCATTAAAAATCAAGACAATATATGGGAAATCCTAGACACCATTAAACAGCCAAATATCCATTTAATAGATGTTCTAGATGGTGAAGAGACAGCTAAAGGCATAGAAAAGTTCTATCAATGATATATTAGCTGAAAACTTTCCAAATTTAGAGAGATATGTGGACATTAAAATTCAGGAAATACGTAGGACTCTGAACATATTTAACATAAGATGATCCTTTCCAAGGCATATCATAGCCAAATTGGTAAAATTCCATGACAAAAACAACAATCTAAACATGACAAGGGAGTAACACTAAGTTACTTACAAGATTACCCCATTAGACTAACAGTGGACTGCTCCACTGAAACAATGCAGACAAGGAAAGAATGGGAAGACATATTTTAAACTCTGAAAGAAAAGCAATTTCAGTGAAGATCACCATACCTAGCAAGAATTATCCTTCAAATGAGAAGGCGAAATAAAAATCATTCTAAGATAAACAACTAAACCAACTTTTTAGGAAATACTTAAGGAAATACTGCACCAGGAACACTAAAAGGAGATAGAAGTGAGAGAACACAAAACAATTAAAAAAAAAAAGTAATGAAATGATGGTGGTGAGTCCACACATATCAGTTATAACATTGAATATGATTGGATTAAGTTTTCCAAGTAAAAGGCTAAAAATTCATATTCAACTATTTTACCCACAGTGGATCTAAGTACAAATTCACCAATCATTTGATAGACAGTTGTTTCCACAGGTTTCATAATGCAATTATTTATTTATTATTAAAACCATTATCCATTATAAAGAGCTAGATAGCAGAGGAAATGTCCAAAATGTTACAAGTAGCTGCGTCTTTCTTTGGAATGAATTTAAAGAAAGCTAAAATCAAGATCTTTGTAAAGGCTCTAAGTTGCCAAATTTACCATGTCTTCACTTTTTGTTTTGTTTTTGCTTTATTGAGGGCTTATTTCTTTATGCACAGCACAGTACAGTTTTATAAGAACTCACAAAGAGTGAGCAAAAGTTTTCTTTTTCTATCTCTTCTGAATAAGCTATTGTTATGTACAATTTTCTCTCTCTGTAACTGGGTCAATGATTTATATCACGGATCTTTTCAGATTATAAACTCTCACTTCCCACAATCCTTTATAGAAATTATAGATTCTTTGTTCATTGGCCATGTTAAGATTATTGTTGTTTTTAAAAAAATCCATCCTCATTAATTTATGAGACTATTTGTTGGCTAATTTTTTAATCACTGTTTTTCTTTAAGAGAACTATAGTTTGAAGTAAAGAATATCATTGGTATTTGCTTCCAAGATAACCAGTAGAGTGAATTTCGAATGTATACATAATGAAATGTTAAATATTAAGGGTGGGATATATGTTTATATCCTTAATGTGCTTATTACATACCATATACATACTTTTAAAAACCATTCTTTACCCTACAGAGATGTGCAATTGATTATATATAAATCATAAATTGCAATTAATAAATTAATTAATAAAGAAACCTTTATCCTAAGACTTACCCAACCCAAATACATTGTCAGCAACATTTCTTTTTCTTTTCTTTTTTTTTTTTAAGAGAGATTTTTGCTATAGGGTGCATGAGCTTGCTGGAGAGACAGAAAAAGACAGAGAGATAGAAAGTGAGAAATCACCCTCCTACCTTAGGGGTATGGTCACATCACAAGCCCTTCTTCTCTCATCTCCTCTTGGGATTTTGGACACACACACATACATACATGTGCCCAGCATGAGTTTCAAGACACCGGGTTCAGGACTCAAACTGTACTCAAAGAGGTGGGAGTCCAGTGACATAACCATTATGCCATCTGCTGGTCCCTGACAACAACATTTTAAAAAGCTACTATACAAATAGTCTAAGATTTTTAAAAGATGAATTTTTAGGAGGGAATCATGAGAGGGAAAAAAAAACCTAAAATATATAGGAAACAAACAAACAAATGACAGACAAAAAATTCAAAATGGTAGGTAGGTCTCAATTATAGGAATTGGAAATTCTTTCCATTTTCTCACATTTACCAATACCTTTAATTTTATTTTAGGTGAATTTCATGCACTAGGCCCAGGTTCAGTTCAGCTACCAGATCACATTCTCCAAACTCATTAAAGTTTGAGAGGTTACACAGAGTTCCTGAAAAGTTCATCTGAAAGTGGTAAATATATTTTCTCCCTGACTTTTTAGCTCTTTTCTATGTTTACGTACTGTGGTTAAAGTGCCTGAGCTATTTCAACAATCATTTGATTGTATCTTTGTTGAGTTTTGAAAGATTGCAGATATCCAGGAAAATGCAGGATTGTTAGTAAATAAGAATGGTGGCAACAGCATGTACTGGGCATTTACTATGAAAATGTACAAATAAGTCAATGATTAATTTTTCCTTTGGCTATGGGCCAGGACTAAAGTCTTAACAGAACATTATTTTCATAATATGTAGCAGCTGAAAAAACTTAGAGTTAAGACTGCTTTAATTTTATTTGGCTAGAAGACTGTCCCTGAGAGCATCTCAGATTCACCTGCTTGATTCCCTAACATGGCAATTTTTATACAAGTGAATATTTTGTTCCCAAGACTAGATGAGTTGACATGTTGTATTACAATGCATATTAAGTGGTGCAATGAATTTCCAGCTATGCATAACATCAGGAAAAAAATTAACATGTAAAGCTTCTAAAATACGTGTAGAAATGTTTATTCAGTTAATGAAAATTCAAAATCAGAATAATGTAAATAAGCTAGTCAAAGTAATTCCAATTAGTATTTGGTGCATGGAGTCTAGATGCATGGATATATAAGTGAAAGCAAAGTGGTTGCATTAACTAAGCCACGTGGCTTTGCTTTTTAACGCAGGTATGGGCTGCCATGGAAGGGAGTTCATAGATATATGTAAGGGGGATTTTGAAAAGTTTGTGGAAAATGAAATGAAAGTACAAGTTTGTTTTGATGCAAAAGTTTTTGAAATCTTTGCATAGGTTTTCAATAATTTTTTCCCATAAACTTTTAGAAGAGTTGTACATGTGCAAACTCTTACACACACACATAGAGTATATATTGTTAAAATTTTAAATTAGAATTTTATGTTTACTATAGCAAAGAACACACGTGATGATCTTCATTTAGTTTGCTCCAGGAATCTTTTGCTATAAAATAAATCATATCAGGGGCCAACAGGTCGTGTGGTGGTGGGGGTGCTGGACTCCCATAAGGCTGATCACAGTTTGAGTCTTGGATCTGGCAGCTCGCTTTTTCACTTTCCTTCTCTGTCTCTGGTGAGTGGCTGTATCAAATTAAAAAATAATAATGATGAATAAAATTAGTTTTTAGAGAATAAAATAAATCTTATCAATATTCTAAAAGTGCAAAAGCTCATAGCTTCTCCAGTTCTATTCCAAGGCTGAGGAATGTTTCTAGAAAGAGCTGTGAGACCACAGTAAACTGACTAGAGTCAGTTTAAGGAGTGCAATTGCACTCCTTTTCATCTTAACAAGACTTCTGGCTTTGTAGTACTTTTATTCATTTTTCAATAAAATAATTTCTCACCCTTCCATTATACTCAATCCTTTTTTTCTATCCCTCTTGCTGTTAAGACTACCTGAAAGCCACTACTGCAGGTAATAACTAAGAAATGCCCCACACAGGGTCATCAGTTGACATGGTAAGACATTGGACTCCCATTTGGCCGACTGCAGTTCAAGTTTTGGGCCCAGGGGCTTGAAACTCATGCTGGGAATGTGTGTGTGCATGCCCAACATCCCAAGAGGGGACTCGAGAAGGAACTATGGCAATGGTCATTCCCCCGGGGAGAGATTTCTCCCTTTTTCTCTGGTAAGCATACGTACCCTATAGCAAAAATAGCTCTTAAAAAAAAAAAAAGAAAGAAAAAAAGTCTTACACCCCTTTAATCTTCATTCAGTTAGCTTATATACCCTTTCATATTTTCCTGAACCTCGCTCTAATAATGATTCATTGTATCCTTGTAATTTATATTTCTATCTACTGATATATTCTACCTAAAATAAGGTTCTTTTCTTAATATGTTGCCTTTCATTCACCAGGAAACTTACTAAATTAGTTTTTAATATGACATATGTTCATCTCTACTTCTACTCTGTTGGCATTTCATTCTGGGTAAAAAGGGTTGGCCAATAACTACCTGATATATAAAGGAGAAGCATCATAAATTAGTAGGTCAAAATAAATTAGTACAATCACTGTGGGAAACACTATAGAGACTTCTCAAAAAATCTAAAAATAGAATTACCATATGATAACAGTAATCTCATTCTTGGATATTTACCCAAAGGACAGGAAATCACTTTGTCAGAGAAATTTTTGCACATCCACATTTATTGCAGCATTATTCACAATAAACAATACATGAAATCAACCTAAGTTACCTGACAACCAATGGATGTATTAAGAAAATGTGGCATCGACATACAATGAAATATTGCTCAAACACAAAGAACAGCAATAATAATTGTCCTTTGCCACATAATGGATGAACCCTGAAGATACAATTCTATGTGAAATAAGCCAGGCTATGAAAGACAGATGCTGTTAAGTAACTGCTTAATGAATACTGAATATCTTCATGCTGCAGCAGAAACTGAAGGACTTGATGGCATAGAAATTGAGAGTTATGGCAGGTACCAGAGGCTGCTGGGGTGGAGATTTGCGGTATTGGTGAAGAAGTTTGGGAGAAAATGATTAATAGGCATAATAATACATGGAAATAAACAAGTTATAGAATGGTGTGCCGTAGTAGAGTAACAATGTCATTAACATTTGAATACATACTCCAAATAGGAAAAAAAGCCCGTAGAACTAATATTGAACGCATAGAACATAGTGTAATATTCAATGTTGAAGAAGGTGAATATGTCTACATCCTTGATTTGATTATTACAGACTATGTACATACTTTGAAAAACCATACTGTATCCCACAAAGATGCACAAAAATTCTCTGTAAACTAGAAATCATGATTTAAAAAATATAGGCTCTGATTTACCCAACCAGTGCTTGTATCACTTTCTGCAGTATTTTAGACAAGTTTCTCAGCCTCAATGTGCCCGGTTTTCTCATGTGTGGAAGGAAATGCCTATCTCTAGGGCTGTTACGAGCTTAAAATAAAACAGTATTTATAAAATGCTTAACAAATTGCTCAGTACATAGTAAGTATGTTATAGTATCTGTTAAATAAAGCACATTAAATACACTATGTTTAATATTTATCTTCCTTGCCCTCAACCTCTTAGCAGCATTTAATATTATTGACTGTCCCTTTAGAAAACCTTATTCTTTTCTTTCTTTCTTTCTTTTTTTTTTTTTAGAAAACCTTATTCTTGATAAAACTGTATAGCCTGGCTAGTGGGCTGGTAGAAACTACAGAAGATCCAAGGTATTAGGAACATTTGGTAACTGTATTTAATTGAAAGGTCTTAACTTGGGGGCATGTCCCAGATAGACGTGTAAAAGAAGCATTGGAGCTGTAAGTTTGGGACACGGAGAAATTTGAGAATCGTTACGAGAATCATTTCTGTGGTTAAGGTAGAGAGGGAAGAAACAGGTTGAAGAGGTCTACAGACCATAAAGTTACTGTTTTAGAATAAAACATTGGCTCCAGATGATAGATGATAGATGATAGAAGTATGGAAGAGAAATGTGGGCCAGAGGACCCCTGGCAGTTGGTAGGCAATGGAAATGGAAGAAGAAGAACTGAGTTAAATATATTCTCAATTATCACCCAATGTTGCCTGGGTTATTTGAATAAATATGAAGTCAGCCCACATTTCTATTTGTTAGCGGGTGAATTATTATTAAAAGATCTAGTGGGAGAACGAAGGGAAATACTGAGGTATGAAAGGTCTTCAAAAATTTTATGGAAAATGTGTTTTATGAAAAAAAAATGGGTGAAATTCAAAATTTTTCTGCACCAAAATGAACTTGTGTCTTTATTCTGCCTTTCCAGGGGCCTTTAAAAACTCCTTCATACACAACCCCCTCCCCCCACACACCCATCTTTAAAGCAGCACATTCAAGTGATCTACCAGTTTTAATAACTACTGCTATCTTAGTTGGCAGTTCTTCATTCTCATAATGTCCCAACATGACATATTGTGATTACTTATTCCACTTTCTGAGACAACCAAACAGCGAAAGGAAGAAGCCTGAATGAGGTCATCCAAGGGTTCACCAGCTGAATCAGCAAGAGAACTAACAGTTCCTGACTCCCACTCTCAGCCCCACCACTTGTAGATCATAACAGCCCCCAAAGGAAAATAATTGTGAACAGGTTTCTAGAGATTGAAATGATCTCCTTAAATTAAAGTGATTCTATTTTGCAGAAAATGCAAACCCAGTTTTATTTTGGTCTTTACAATGACGTTTGTTTGTATATTTACAGTTGTCTGCTGCTGAAACAGCAGTGGAATAAAGTCTTTGAAGTGATGAGTTATGTATATGTTGGCAGAGTTGAAGATAAACAATGCCAAAGGGCTCCCAAAAAGATTAAACCGTTAACCACAAATACGCGGTTTCAGTTGAGAAGATTTATTTGTTGCTGACCATATTAGCCATTGTAGTTAATATTGGCTCTGGGAAAGTCATTCTTTGAAAATGAGCCAGTGTGCTGTATTTGTAGAACCACAACTGAATTTATAGGATACAGTGACAGTGCAGATTTTCTCAACATCAAACAGTTAATTAAGTCACAGAACGTTCTTCTGGATCCTGGCCTTTAAGCTTCTTTTTGGCACCATCAAGGGTTTCAAGTTTCAGATACACTGTCTCCCAGAATTCTATCCATCTGTTTCCCTGTCTTGGTTCATGCACTAAAATGTGGTGCTCATAAAACATGCTCCTTATGGACATCATTATGTTTGAGAACTCTTCAAGCAACCACTTGAGATAAAAGATAATGGAACGAGGGACAGAGATGGACATGGTGGAATTGGAGAGATGCCATGAGATCATTGGCGGTTCCTAAGGACTGAACATGTGGCTGGATACTGATCTAAGCTCCTATTCCATTTAAATTCCAACTGTATGTATTACAATTTATTTGTGTCACTAACTACTTGGAGTTGGTCCAGACCCCACAAATTAAAGAACATGATCCCCAACAAGGCTGCTCTAACTTCAGATACTAGTGACACTATAAGGGTCCCTAGACCAACTATAGTTTGAAATGACTTATTATAAATTTGAGGGTTCCCATGACTACTTCAGATTCAATAATTCACTGAAATGACTCATTGGACATAAGAAAGCACTATATTTATAATTGTAGTTTCATTGTAAAGAATACAAATTAGGAGTACCAATAATAAATAGAAACACAATGTTAAATTAAAAGAAATATATAATAATAAATAGAAACACAATGTTAAATTAAAAGAAATATATATATATATATATATATATAGATAGATAGATAGATAGATAGATAGATATAGATATATATCT
>NW_006160189.1:2316276-2329930 GCF_000334495.1 Tupaia belangeri chinensis | reverse complement strand
GTCATTTCATTGTATTAAGTCCCTGAAGTAAGCCTGCCCAAATCAGTCCAAAATGAACCCATCATCAAATTGGAGCTTTAAGAAAGCATACAGGTTCATAAACCAGTTTTTCCTGAGAACAGAAGATTCTGGTCTATCTGAGTCAGTGTAATAAGGAAGAGCCTCTGCCTTAAACTTTAGAAGAAAAGTAACTTTGAAATGACCAATCTGCCTTTTATACTTTGTTTATTCTTTCTTTAGTCCTTCTCTGTCTGTAAACCAACATTTTTTGTCCAGCAACTTAGGACAATTTTCAGTTATGTCTGAATCTGGGCTTCCCAGGCTATGACTCCTTTAACCCTGAATAAAGCATTTTGCTCTTTACAATTACTGTTTGATATTCTTTAATGATGGTGTGAAGTCTGGGTGGAATGCGATCCTCTTTGTTCTCTCCTTATGAAATCAGAACGTATCACCCTCCTGGCATGTCAGTGCTTATCCACAAGAAAGTTGCACTTCATTTCCGTATTCAGAATTTTGTATTGAGGTTTCATTACATAGACATAAGTAATTAAATTATTGGCCACACAATTAAACTCAGTCTCCAGGTTCTCCCCCTTGTCCACTGAGATTAGGTGACTAGAAGTACCAACTTCTAATCATGTCATTTGTCTTGCAGGTGACAGGCCCCCCCTAAAGCTATCCGGAGGTCGAAATGTGTCACCTCATTAGGGTAACAAAGGTCCACCTATAACTCAAGAAATGACAAGGGTTTCTTAAATTCTTTACCAGGAATCTGAAATGAAGACCAGATAAATTCTTTACTGTACTACAGCTTTCATCTGTATTATCTTATATGTAATTTACAGAAAATAGGCTGACCCTGTACCCTAGTGATTAAGGGAACCAGGTCTCACATAGCCAACCATCGTTAGAATACTGGCCCACGAGACTTAAAAATGTACCATGCATATTTGCAAGTCCCATATTCTGACAAGACGAAGAAATGGAAAAGAAGGGATTGCAGCATGACCACACCCCTTTGAGAGGTGCTTTCTCTTATTCTCTTCCTCTGTTTCTTTGCCTCTTCCATAATGTGTATGGTCACCTCTTTGACTGGACTAATACAGGATATTTATGTATACTGTATTATGAAAATTCATTTTGTATGCCATAATGACACACAGTAATTGAGCATAAAAAGAGTTACAATAATAAAAGAATAGAAAAGAAAGAAAAGATTTACAAGTGGCATGGTGTTCAGGGTACTAGACTTCCACTTGGCCAACCATGGTTCAAGTTCCGAACCTGGTGGCTTGCTTTCTTGCTTGTCTTCTCTCTTTCTAGTGAAATTAAAATGAATAATAATAAATAAATTTAAAAAGAGAAAATCAAAACATTTAAGGGACACAAAAATGGACAGGTATCTGTTGATGATAAAATCTATGGTAATATCTTTGAACCAATATACAGTGTATTCAGGATGGGAAAATTCATTTTGTATGCTATAATGACCCACAGTGATTGAATGTAGAATAAATAAATAAATAAATAATAACTCTTTAAGCATTTTTAAAAAGAATATTTACATAAAGTCTATAAAAATATTTTCATCTTACTTGAATGATGAGAAAACTAAGGATGGAAATATATCCCAAGGTCAAACTGTAAGAACATGGCAGAACCATGTTTAAATCCCATGATCTGTGTCAAATTCCATGCTTTCCCTGTTATCTTAAAGCAAATAAGATTGATAATGATTCTACACTGTTAGATAATTACTTGTTTAATGCCTATTTTTCCTTTGAACTTCATAAAGGTTGGAAAGAATATGTACTACTCTGTCTGATAGCCACTTTCCCCTCCAGTACTTAGTATACATCACCTCCTATGAGGTGTTAAGTGAATACTTATCAAATAATAAAATAGAAGTGATTCTGAATAAAGCAATACTTGTCAGCTTTGGAGTGGAGCAAATAGACTGGAAACTGGCCAGTCAGGAAGACTAGAGACTCCTCAGTATGAAGTACTTGACATTGGCAGTGAATGCATGGATGAGATGAGCAGCTTGGGTCGAAGCTAGATGAAGTCAGAGTTCCAGACCTGGCTAGAGGGGGCTGGGTAGTGGGTCTGTGGTACAAGGCCCTAGTGGTCAAGCAGAGAATTTGATGGGACTACAACCATGTTGTACTTGTGTGGGCATCTAAATCTTCCTTTCTCTGTCTCCCCCAGAATCATGAGATCATGAGGCTTAGAAAGTGAAGAATGGACATAGTTACCCAGGAGCTTGCTATCAAAAGTAGTTGGCTTTTGGGGCCAGCAGTTGGCATAATGGCTATGTCGCTGGACTCCCATGTAGTTGACTATGGTTCGAGTCCCAGGTTGCTGAAGGAATGGCCATGATGCAATCCCTTCTCCTCCATTGTCTTCTTAAGATCTTGGGCATGCATGCACAACCACCCAGCATGAGTTTTAAGCCTCTAGATCCAGGACTGGAATCATGGTCGGCCCTGTGGGAGTCCTACAATGTAACCATTATGCCATCTGCTGGTCCCAGAGTTGGTTTAAATATTATAGAAATTTTAATTTTTGTTTTTATCTAACCAACCCTTTCTTAGGCACACAATTGTTTTTACTTTTTTATTTTGTCCCTTCAAAAGTATAACTTCGGGAACCAGCAGTTAGCGTAATGGCTATGTCGCTAGACTCCCACGTAGTCGACCGCGGTTTGTGTCCCAGACCCGGTGGCTTAAAACTCACGCCGGGCGCGTGTGTGTGCGTGCCCAGCAGTTGGCATAATGGCTATGTCGCTGGACTCCCATGTAGTTGACTATGGTTCGAGTCCCAGGTTGCTGAAGGAATGGCCATGATGCAATCCCTTCTCCTCCATTGTCTTCTTAAGATCTTGGGCATGCATGCACAACCACCCAGCATGAGTTTTAAGCCTCTAGATCCAGGACTGGAATCATGGTCGGCCCTGTGGGAGTCCTACAATGTAACCATTATGCCATCTGCTGGTCCCAGAGTTGGTTTAAATATTATAGAAATTTTAATTTTTGTTTTTATCTAACCAACCCTTTCTTAGGCACACAATTGTTTTTACTTTTTTATTTTGTCCCTTCAAAAGTATAACTTCGGGAACCAGCAGTTAGCGTAATGGCTATGTCGCTAGACTCCCACGTAGTCGACCGCGGTTTGTGTCCCAGACCCGGTGGCTTAAAACTCACGCCGGGCGCGTGTGTGTGCGTGCCCAAGATCCCGAGAGGAGAATGGAGGAGAAGGGATTGCGGCGTGACCATCCCCCCTGGGGGGTGATTTCTCGCTTTCTGTCTCTATGTCTCTCTCTGTCTGTCTGGCGAGCGCACGCGCCCTACAGTGAAAATCTCTCAAAAAAAAAAAATGTATAACTTCCATCCCTTTAGTTTCTCTGGAAAAAAAAATAATAAAACAAAACAAAATAGAAATGGTTATTTCTTTTCCTAAATACCAAAAAATGTCAACCTAACTTCCCGAGAAGTTTGTTAGATGTTTAGACAATCTGATACAGTATCTGCATGATGACACCACAAAGAATAAACAAGAAAATTGGACTGTGTCATAAATACTGATTTTTCTATGGTCAGGGCCTGCTGACTTTTGTACAAAACTTTTCATTTAGTTAAAGCTATTGCAAACAATGTAGCAAAGCTTTATTCCAGTTTTATTTTTCAAAATGTTGAGGTAGTTATGGCTTTTGGAATCAACTTTTGTTTTCGGTAAGAATCACTAAAGTGTAATTCTTTCTCTGCTGCTTTTGAGTATGTGACACTTTGAGATTTAAATATTTCTTTAACGCTTCACTGGATATAAAACTCTCTGATATCTTAAAATTCCATTTATTTTCCAGCTTAAATATGACATCTACTGTAGATTTTACTCATTTCATTAAGCAAATCCTGAATAGCATACAGAAAAAAAAATTAAAAAGACTCATAAATAACCACAACTTAAATTTCCCTAAATATCTTCCCATTCTTTTTTCTAAGCTTGTGTGTGTATGTATGTGTGTGTTTATGTATCTATGCATATGTTACAGATATATATTGTTACATATATATACGTGTATATATATGTAATTATAAAATGACAGCATTTTACTGCATTTGCTTTATCTTTCTTTCTTTGCATGAATAAGTTTCTCCTGATGTCTTTGAGAGTCAGTTGGTCAAATGTCCCTTTGCTCCTGTAACTTTTCAGAAATTTTTCCTAACCACACTATAATAAATCAGAGACTATTCCATCAACCCAATGTTTCCTGCTACCTGGGCTCAACCCACCCATGAGGAGACTTAGGCCCAGTCTCCGTAGGCCTCTTCTCTCGAGTGCACCCCTTCCTCCTAGGTTTATCTTTGGAACTTGCAGCACTCCTGCCCATGCCCAGTGCAGCATGTGAGCTGATCCTCTTCACCAAGTTATATTTCTTTAGTTTGTTTCCACCTAATCAGGAGCCAAAAGTTAGGTAGAGGAGCAAACCACCTGAAGTTACCCGTTAAGCTTTAGCTGCTCTGACCTGGGAGACACAGCCCTTTTATATGAACACATCTGGGACCTAAGGATAAACTCCCTACTCCAGGACTACAGAATCTACTCTAGTAAATAGGAAGAAGTGAATATTGCATCAAATGATCAAAAATCAGTGCAGAGATCAAAAAAACATGAAAAAAACAAGAGGATAACTCTCCCCCAGATTAGTGCAGTAGCCCCTCACCAACAATGGACAGCACAAACAAATTCACAGGCATGTCAGAAAAAAAAATTCTAAATATTCAGTGGCAAAACTGAATGAGATGCAAGAGAAAATAGACAATTATTTCCAAGAACTGAGAAAAATCATTCCAGGACATGAAAGAAGAATTCCATAAAAAGATAGATACCCTAAAAAAGAATCAAACAAAGCTTCTGAAATAAAGAATACAATACAAGAAATTAAAATCTCCCTAGAAAGCAGATTGGACCATGCAGAAGAAAGAAATTCTGACCTTAAATACAAAGTCTCTAGCATAGACCAAACCACTAAAAAGAATGAAAAAATAACCAATCTTTATCTCCCCATAAAAAAGAGGATAACATACAGAAACTTCTAGGCACCATAAAATGCCCAAATATTCATATACTGCGTCTTTCAGAAGGGGAAGAAGTTGGGAAAGGTACGGAAAGCCTCTTCCATGAGATACTATCTAAAAACTTCCCAAATATAGAGAAACATGGAGAAATTCATATCCAAGAAAAAAAAAATCATACCCAAGAAATAAAAAGAACACTCAATACATTATTAGAGTATATTCTGTAGTGGAGTAGGGAGTTTACCCTTAGGTCCCTCTGGCAGATCTTAGGTACATTGGCAAAAATCAAAGACAATATTTCTAAAAGTGGCAACAAAGAAACATCATTACTCATAAAGATTATTTTATTAGGCTAACATCAGACCTCTCAACTGAAACAATACAGGCAAGGAAAGAATGGGAAGAAATATTTAAAACATTAGAGGAAAAACAATTTCAAAAAAGAATGCCATACCTGGCAAGATAATCCTTCAAATGAGAAGAACAAATAAAATCATCCTCACATAAGCAAAAACTGAAGTAATTCATCAATACTAAATCAGCTCTACAAGAAATACCAAAGGGAGTATTATATCAGGAAATCTAAAGAGAGACAAAACAGAAATCAGAGGACAAAAAGCAACCGAGAAAATGGCTAACAAAATGACAGAAGTAAGTGTGTAAATATTGATAATAACTTTGAATGTTAATGGATTAAACTCTATTGAAAGACACGGACTGACTGAATAATAAAATTCTAAAAATTAAAAACCCAGAATTCCTCTATATGCTGCTTATAAGAAATATGCCTCATTGATTTAGAAATTCATAGACTAGCAGTGAACAACTGGAAAAAGGTATTCCGTGCAAATGGAAACTAATAAAGGCTAACGCGATACTAAATAAAGAATACAATACAAGAAATTAAAATCTCCCTAGAAAGCAGATTGGACCATGCAGAAGAAAGAAATTCTGACCTTAAATACAAAGTCTCTAGCATAGACCAAACCACTAAAAAGAATGAAAAAATAACCAATCTTTATCTCCCCATAAAAAAGAGGATAACATACAGAAACTTCTAGGCACCATAAAATGCCCAAATATTCATATACTGCGTCTTTCAGAAGGGGAAGAAGTTGGGAAAGGTACGGAAAGCCTCTTCCATGAGATACTATCTAAAAACTTCCCAAATATAGAGAAACATGGAGAAATTCATATCCAAGAAAAAAAAAATCATACCCAAGAAATAAAAAGAACACTCAATACATTATTAGAGTATATTCTGTAGTGGAGTAGGGAGTTTACCCTTAGGTCCCTCTGGCAGATCTTAGGTACATTGGCAAAAATCAAAGACAATATTTCTAAAAGTGGCAACAAAGAAACATCATTACTCATAAAGATTATTTTATTAGGCTAACATCAGACCTCTCAACTGAAACAATACAGGCAAGGAAAGAATGGGAAGAAATATTTAAAACATTAGAGGAAAAACAATTTCAAAAAAGAATGCCATACCTGGCAAGATAATCCTTCAAATGAGAAGAACAAATAAAATCATCCTCACATAAGCAAAAACTGAAGTAATTCATCAATACTAAATCAGCTCTACAAGAAATACCAAAGGGAGTATTATATCAGGAAATCTAAAGAGAGACAAAACAGAAATCAGAGGACAAAAAGCAACCGAGAAAATGGCTAACAAAATGACAGAAGTAAGTGTGTAAATATTGATAATAACTTTGAATGTTAATGGATTAAACTCTATTGAAAGACACGGACTGACTGAATAATAAAATTCTAAAAATTAAAAACCCAGAATTCCTCTATATGCTGCTTATAAGAAATATGCCTCATTGATTTAGAAATTCATAGACTAGCAGTGAACAACTGGAAAAAGGTATTCCGTGCAAATGGAAACTAATAAAGGCTAACGCGATACTGATATCAGACAAAATAGACTTTAAGACAAAGGAAGTTAAGAAGACACAAAGAAGACATTAGTACTAAAAGGACTTATTCGCCAAGGAGATAAAACACTTTTAAATGTCTATGCACCAACACTGGAACACCCAAATACATGAAAGACAGACAGATCTAGAAGGAGAGATAGATTGCAACACTATAGTAATTGGGGATCTCAACACTCCACAGTCTCCTCTGGACAGATGATCTAGACAAAATATAAACAAAGAAAAATAAGATCTAAATGATACCATAAATGAAATGGACTTGACAGACATCTATAAAACACTTCATCCAACCACCATAAAATATACATTTTTCTCACCCCCCACATGGAACATTTTTGAATATCAACCACAAGACAGGGCACAAAACAGGCCTTTACAAAGTCAAATGCATGAACGTTGTACCTAGCATCCTTTCTGACCATGATGGAGTAAAAATTGAAATCAAGTAAAGAAAGAGACCTCAAAAATACAGAAACACATGGACACTAAACAACCTACTCCTGAATGATTTTACAAGTATTCTGTGGTTGAATTTGGGAGGGCTCATTGCTTTTGGATCTTTAGAAATAATTTGGGGAGAATTAGAGTTAGTTCTTTAAAAGTTTTGTAGAATTCAGAAGTGAAGCCACTTCTTCATTTTGTCTAAGAAGGAATTAAGACTGAAATAAAAATTTTCATAGAAACAAATGATAATGAACAAACAAGTGTTTATAATCTATGAGATGCAGCAAAAGCAGTCATAACAGAGAACTTTATAGCAATTACCACCCACAAGAAAAGAACAGAAAGGTGGCAAATAATCTAATGACAAAACTTGGGAAACAGAAAAAACAACAGCAACAACAAACCAAGAAATACCAGGAGAAAACAAATAATAAAGATCAGAGTTGAAATAAATAAAATAGAGAAAAAAGAACTTTTCAGAAAATAATTGAAGCCAAAAGCTGGTTCTTTGAGAAGATAAACAAAATTGACAAACTGTTAACTCGATTAAACAAGAACAGAGAGAAGAATCAGATAAGTCAAATTAGCAAGGAAACAGGTGATACTACAATGGGCACAATAGAAATACAAACATCATCAGGACATACTTTGAGCGATTATATACCAACAAATGAAAAAACCTAGAGGAGACGGAGAAATTTCTGAACACATGTAGTTTACCAAGATTGAACCAAGAGGAAATGGAAAGCTGAACTGACAGATAGAAAGGCCATGAAGTTGAATCACTAATAAAGAATCTCCCAACAAAGAAACGCCCAGGTCCCAATGGCTCCACTTCGGAATTCTACAAAACCTTAAAAGAACTAACCCCAATTCTCCTTGAACTATTTCTAAAGACCCAAAAGGAATGAGTCTTCCCAAAGTCATTATATGAAGCCTTTATCATGGTGATTCCAAAAATGGACAGGAAAAAACAAAACAAAACAAAACAAACAAAACAAAAAAAAAAAAAAAACAAAAACAAAACAAAGAAGAAAGAAAAAGAAAAATAAAAAGAAACCCTGACATTTGATACAAAATAGACAGATGTGGAAGACTTCATGCTAAGTGAAGCAAACCAGACTGTGAGAGACAGACTTTTTATGTCTACTCAGCGTGTACCACGTTTCTGTGCTTTATAGCAGAAACTGAAAGACTGGGAGTTATAATAGCAGGGAGGGCAACAGTAGACACTAGATTTAGTATGGGGGGGATCACAGGGGATTGTTAATAGGGGGAGGGAGGCAGGGAAATGGATAAAACAAGCAATACATTTAATTGGTACAAAAATGAAAAGTTATTGTTGATGCTAATGTATATGGTAATGTCATTGTCTTGACTGATACGCATTATATTTGTGCTAGGAAATACTATAGTGTACACTGTAAAGATGTACTATGATTAAATGCAAACAAAAATTTATTTAAAAAATATCTGAGTGATCAACCAAAAATAATAAAATAATGCATAAATAAATACATAAATAAATCAGAGAATCAACATCATTACTATATCATTATCTAATCTTCACATCTTATTATGAATTGAAAGTAGAAACTTTTTAAAAATATAACAAAGAATGTATTTCAGTCTATATTTTGTAAATGCCTTCATATACTATCATTCCCAAATTTTTAGTAAGATATTAAAATTGGTGAGGCTGTAATGTTTCCGTTTCCCCAATTTTCTTTCTCAAACTGGATATATCTACACTTATATTTTCATGGTAGGACAGAACATATATTTGAATAACACTAATTACCTTAAGACTCTATAAATCACAATGTTTAAATCATGTTTCAGATGCAATTTCAGACATAAGTATAAAAAAACTACTTAGAATAAACTTTTACACAATGATTTATTTCATTTCATTTCTCATGGTGCCTTTAGTTGTTCTTTATATTATAGGAACTTATTTATTTATTTATTTAGTCAGAGTTGTTTTAACTACCCACATAGAATACATCTCTGGAGTATTTACTCCGGTTACAAGAGAAAGCTCTGTATTATTTACCTCCTGAAGGGGGCAAAGTCTGAAAGAAAACATTACAATATAAGTTTTTTGAAATGTGTTGCACAATGTGAGATACATTGTTAAATGGTCTTAAGTGTATTTTTAAAAGTTTCTTAGCGCTCTCATCCACTTCTGTGTTGTATACTTTATTTCCAATAAAATGGGATGTGGTCAATTCAGTATTTTTCCCAGAAATAAAACTATATTTATTTCTATAACATTTTTTTCTCCATGATAAACTTAAATTATTTGTTACAATGAATTTGGCTTGTTTATAGAAGAATTCTGACTCATTGTTATTTAACTATAGGAAATGGTAAATTGGGTCAGACTTTGGTAACTACAGTAAACTGAATACTTTAAAGCATACTACTGAATGGCTCAAAATGGACTGTTGACCCTTTCTCTAACCTAGAAAATATTTTTTCTTTATTCATGATAGAACACATGGGGGTGCATGTGACAGAGATAGAAAGAGGGAGAGAATAGCACCTTCACTGGGTCTGATCACACAGTGATTCCTTCCTTCAGTTTTCCAGCTTCTCAGATGTGTGCTTTAGGCTAAGGCAGAGATTCAAATTGCAATTACCGCGTGAGATCTGGCTTCTTTTGACAGCTCATTATTGCTGTGCCACAGAGCTGGCTCCAAGGTAACGTTGTCCTATTGATACGACCTGTAGAGAGACAGCTCACCAAAGAGCACTAAACTGGTAAGGAGAAGCAAAGTCCAGTTTCCTAACTGCCTGCTGACTAGCCGCATTGTCCTAAGTAATTCTAGCTCTCTAGACAATGGTTATAAATCAAGACATGCACAACATATTTCTCTAGGTCTCTAAAAAAGGTCTAAAATATTATCATATTTATGAGCAATTTCCTTTTTATCTTCACTCACTGCATTTCTCCAGAATACTCTACTTACAGAGACCTGGTACCTTTTTCCTATGAAGTTTTTCATATATATTTGGTGAGTTAAGTGATCGGAAGTGAGTTGAGCTACTTAATACTTCTACTATTCACAAAGTCTTATTCACAAATAAAATTTTGGACCCTGGATGGGATTATGGAATTGCAAAGTTCTTCTGTTGCAGAGTTTGCAGTTCAGAAAACAAATCCCTAGGCGTTACTGTAATATTTTATTTATGGAATGTTGCTGGCCTAGTGGTCTGTGTAGCTTGAGAAATTACTTCCTTTCTGCAGCTGAAGAGGCAGGGGCCACAGGTAGCACCAGCACAGTTACCATAACCACTATCGTTTTTTGCCACCTTTTTCTCCTCCGAAGATTTTTCTGACAAAGAGTCATAACCTGGGACTAAAATGACATTGGTCTTAGTTATTCTGTGACTTAACCCTAGAAGGAGTATTCCTGAGTTCCATGATCCGTTTCTTTGTTGGGTGCTTAAGGTAGGTAATTTCACGCCAATCTGTGAGGTAGGTAGAGTTTTTCCTATACTGGAGATAAGAAGAGTTGCCTAGACAGTGTGAAATGATGCAGAACTTTGCGTAAAGTTATTAGGAATTTTAAGATGGCAATAGGAAAGCTAAAACTGAGGGAAGGGCTCTTCAAAACCTCAGCTTCTTTGTGATCATGCAGATGGCACACTCATGAAGCCAGCACCATGTATAGGTGAACGGATGATTACAGAACTTGACTTGCCTACAGTCATGCATTCAGGGAACAGCTGAGTCAATATTGCAATCCATATTTGCCTTACTCTAAAGCTAAAATTCTTTCCACTAGAACTCTCCACCTCTCCTAGTGGAAGGAAAATGAGCCAACCCCCTCCCTTTGTTATCCTAAATATTTTTCAGATAAATATAACCTTTGTATTTGTTGGAACTTCTTTTCTTGTCAATATCTGGTTGCAATTGTCCCTAACCTCAAACCATGTAAGATTTCAGGTGTCTTCTGGGGTTCCGTGTGTTTTCAGACTTCCTTTATATTTCCTTCTGCCTCCAGGTGTCTGCTTCTTTACAAAAACCCCAATATACTAATCTCTTCCCAAACAAGGGTTTGCAAACTCAGCTGTTAAGAGGGGTTACAAGAATTAGATAATTTCAAACATGCAGGGAGCTTATTATGATCCTTGCCTGGCACATGATAAATGCTCAGCTGATATTCAATATTATTCTTGGTAATTAAAACGTGGAGGTCATTTCTCAGGGCAATGGACTTCCATGTCTGTTTTTGTGCCCCTTTCTCTGTGTTCTCTTTTGACCTCCAGTTTAACAGATGCCTCTTCTCCTTCACAGGTGTGGGGCAGGCTGTTCCCATTTCATCCCAATGTCTATTGAGTTATTTCTCCTAAGACTGTTAAGCAAATTTCTGCTGAAGGACCAGCAGGTGGTGTGGTGGTGAAGGTACCAGACTCCTACATGGCTGACTGTGGTTTGAGCCTAAGATCTGTTGGCTTGAAAATCACACCAAGCATGTGTATATGTGTGTCCAAAGTTCCAGGAGGAGAATGGAGACTAAGGGATTATGGCGTGGCCATCTGTCCAAGAGGGATAATTTATCTCTTTCTCTTCCCCTCTGTCTCTATCCAGTGAGTACAGGTCCACCATGGTAGAAACAAACAAACAAACAAACAACAACAACAACAAAAGCCTAACAATAACAGATAATTTTGTCTTCCTTGAAACTTTTTTTCCAGAATTCCCTTTTTCCATTTATGTAGAGCTAACCTGCATTTACATCAGCTAAATCACCAAATTTTCAGATTTTCAATTTACTCTAAGTACATTTGTAAAGGGGACATTTTTATTTTGCCTATCCTCAGGAAAGGTTACATGCTGAGTTCTCTTTTCCACTGGGTGTGATTAATTTTTTGTTTCTTCAATAATTACTTTATTTTTTGAAAAAATGTTGAAAACAATCTCTAGCAGTAGCCAAAGTAGCAATAACATCCAAATCTAATACATGTTCATTGTTTAAAAGACAACTGAAAAAGCAGAAAGTAAAATTAAAACCATTCACAGATTTTTTTTTTTCCTGAAAGGATATCACTGTTCACATGATTATGATCTTCCAGTCTCTTCTTTTTTTTTTAATGAGTTATTTGCATATGTACGTCACAAAAGCAGAATGTTTTATAAACATGATAATTCATTGTCTAGGAAGGATCCACCTAATCAGATTTCTGGTAGAAATATAGAATTTTGATTTTCTTCCATCCTTGAAATACTTTTTTTTAGAATTGTCTTTTCAGGAGTTGGTTAAGTATTTTATCCAGATTCTAAATGTGTATGTATAGGTAAACATTTAGTTGGGACTAGCAGTTGGTGTAATGACTATGGGTAATGATAGTATAATGATATTGTCACTGGACTCCCATGTAGTCAATCGAGGTTCGAATTTCAGTCCCAGTGGCTTAAACTCACTCTGGGTGCATGTGCGTGTATGCCCAAGATCCCGAGAGGAGAATGGAGGAGAAGGGATTGTGGTGTGGCTATTCCCCCTGGGGGGTGATTTCTCATTTTCTGTCTCTCTGTCTCTCTCTGTCTTTCTGGTGAACACACAGGCCGTATAGCAAAAGCCTCTTAAAACAAACAAACAAACAAAAAAATGAAACATTTAGTCTATCAGTTTATTGTTTATAATATATACACATGTGTGTATATATGTGTGTACAGAGATTTGTTTCTCAAGATATAATTAGTTTGTCAGAATAGCATATTGCTGTTCATAGTTTACATGATCATACTTAACTAACAGCATGAAATTGGAGAAGATTCACTAAAATGCTTTTAATATCCCTTCATTTCTCCTTGCTTTTTCTAAGTCAGAGAATGACTTCCTTCATGATCTTAGAAAAATGCTCAGAATGTGTGACTTAGCAGTGGTTCAGGCACTTCAGCTCAGCTCAGATGGTATTCATTCCTTAATGGATAGAAACAAGAGAAAAAGCTATTCTTTGGCTAAACAACACAATCCTCTCTATTATTTTAATCTCTACAGATAGCTTGAAAAGTGCAGCATATTTGGAATTGCTTTCCTAAGAATTAAGCATGGACAAACAAGCCCACAACATTCTAAAAACGTCCTGCTGGTGTGCGACAGGCCAGGAAGTGCAGGCGGAGGCGGCCAAGGGAAAGGTTAGAGAGTGAGAGACAGATCCAAGGGTCCC
>NW_006160189.1:2311509-2316245 GCF_000334495.1 Tupaia belangeri chinensis | reverse complement strand
ATTCCTGCCTTTGGAAGCCCTTTCAGGACAGGCTAACAGATGATCTTATGTAAGACCTGTCCTCGCTCTTTCTTGGTACATTCTTTCCTTTGCCTCTCTAGGATTATGACTTTTTAATGCCATCTTCAGCATCACTATAGTTAAGATAATATGCATAAGTGAAGTCATTAATAATTTAGCTATTTACAGTCTCTAAATACCATACTATGTATTACTTTATCACTAATGTTGGTACGAACTAAGATACGTTAATTAAGCATTTTTTGAGAGACTTTTGCTATAGGGTAAACGTGCTCACTGGTGAGACAGAGATAGAAAGCTAGAAATCACACACACACACACACCCCCAGGAGGGATGGCCATGCTACAATCCCTTCTCTTCCATTTTCTTTTCTGGATTTTGGATATGCATGCTTATGTCGCCAGTGTGAATATCAAGCCACTGAGTCTGAGACTCGAACTGCAGTCAGCCATGTGGGAGTCCACAACATAATCATTACACCATTTGCTGGTTCCTATTAAGCAACTTTTATGCACAAGAAATAGTAGTATTTTGTATTTATTATCTCCTGAAACCTTTTCAATGGCCTGTTAAAGTAGTCAGTCTCAACCTGCTTGTTTTACAGGTGAGAAGACAGATTCACAGAGATTGGGGCCAGCAGATGGTGTATTGGTTAAGACACTGGAATTCCATGTGACTGACTGTGATTTGAGTCTCAGACCCAGTGACTTGAAACCTGCCAGGCCTATTTGTGTGCACGCCCAAAATCCCAAGGAGAATGAAGAAGGGATTTTGGTATGACCATACTCCCTGGGTGATTTCTGGCTTTCTGTCTCTCTATCTGTCTCTCTAGCAAGCACATAGACCATATAGCAAAAATGTCTCTCAGAAAATAATAATAATAATAACAATAATAAAAACCAATTCAATTTCTGAGTCACATAGAAAATCCATTTTTAGCTTTAAAAGAAACTACAAACCACTTTTCAGAGTGTGTATATGATTTCACATTCCGACCAGTAGTATGTGTGACCCAGTTTCCCAGCATCTTCACCTGCATTTGGTTTTGCCACTGTTTTTTTATTGTATCCATTCTAAATAAATGATGGTTTTAATACAGTTGGGATCAGTACTAATGGAACTCAACCCTGAAAGGAGAATACCAGAAGTACCATCAGCTCATTATTTGAAAAACCCAGAGGATATGAAGAAGGTGAAGCATATTGTTCAGTAAAGTATATTGACATTATTGGTGACTTTAAACACAGAAGACATTTTAAACTTGAAGAAGATAAATTTACAGTAAATAGCAGAATTCACAACTTCTATCATTTAAGGTAAATACATGGATCTTGTTGTCTCTGGAATCTATCAAGAAGCTATATAGCACCCTGGTTAAGAACCTGCCATGGGGCCAGGAAGTGGTGTAGTGGCCAAGGCACTGGACTACCGTGTGGATGACTGTGGTCTGAGTTCCAGACACAGCAGCTTCATACTCATGCCAGGCACATGTGTGTGCTTGCCCAAGATCCCAGGAGGAGAATGGAGGAGAAGGGATGGTGGTGTGGACATCCCCTCTGATTTGTCACTTTCTCTCTCTCTCCATCTCCCTCTGTCTCTCTGGGGAACACACATGCCCTACAGCAAAAATCTTTCCCCTTCTCTCTCTCTCCCCCCACAAAAAAAGAACTTAAGTTACAAAGAGCTAGATGTCTGGGCTGGTTTGAACTACTTATTGTATGATTTGGGGAAAACAGTTAAGTCTTTCTAAGTGTCACTTTTTTTTTTTTTAAATCTGAAAATTTACAAAGTGAAATTTAGCCTATGGGTTAATGGTAAGGAAATGATAGGACATTGGTTAAGAGCACAGGTTCCCTTCCCTCTCCCTTCCGTGTCTTACTTTTTTCTTTCTTTCTTTTTTTTTTTTTTGAGAGGTTTTTGCTATAGGGCACGTGCGCTCGCCAGACAGAGAGAGACAGAGAGACAGAAAGTGAGAAATCACCCCCCAGGGGGGATGGTCATGCCGCACCCCCTTCTCTTCCATTCTCCTCTCGGGATCTTGGGCACACACGCACACGGGCCCGGCGTGAGTTTTAAGACGCCGGGTCCAGGACGTGAACCGTGGTCGACTACTTGGGAGTCCAGCGACATAGCCATTACGCTAACTGCTGGTTCCCCGTGTCTTCCTTTCAATCCCAGCTCTGTGACTTTTCGTTATAGGTAAACCATTATACTTTTAAAGTACTTTGGCATCAACTACTATTAAACAGCAATTATAATAAAACTGCCCTTATAGAATTTGGGGGCTAATTTGTATAGTATACACAAGTGGTGGATATCTCTTGGCTATTATTATTACAGGATTGCTGTGAAGATTAAACAAAATAATTTTCTCAGTGATTAACACAGTGCCTGATGTAGGGTAGCTATTTAATACATAACTGTTGGGACCAGCAGATGGCATAATGTTTACCTTGCTGGACTCTGATGTAGTAGACTGCAATTCAAGTCCCGGACCCTGTGCTTAACCCTCATGGCAGGTGCATGTGCTTACGTGCCCAAAATCCCAAGAGGAGAATGGAGGAGAGGGAATTGTGGTGTGGCCATCCCCCTGGGGGGAGGGAGGGAGATTTCTTGCTTTCTGTATCTCTGTCTCTCTCTCTGTCTCTCTGGTGAGTACACGCATCCTATAGCAAAAAAAATCTCTAAATTAAATAGGTAAATCAACTGCTTTTATTATTATTATCTTAAGATTTTGTAAATAAATTCAAGTAGGGCTTTTATTAAAGTTAGAATACTTTGCTGATCAACTAAGACTGACTACAGAATATTTTACAAGTATTTTTTCATTATCAATATCATATCCAAAACACAGTAAATGGTTAGTTGATTAAAGAATGTAGCATTTGTAATATTTTGAGGTCTGTACTTCACACATCTAATTGAAATGATCTCTAGGTCATTCACCTTTCACATTGGCATGGCTTCCTTTTCTTTTGCTGGAATTTACCTTTGTATTTTTAACCTGTGGTGTACTGAACACCATGCCTTCTGTTTTTGTGGAGTTTGTAGTCTCATAGGAAGGGTATTAAATAATTTATTTATTTTAAAATTTGCTATAGGACACAGGCAGTCGCTGGAGAGAGAGAGAGAGAGAGAGAGAGAGAGAGAGAGAGAGAGAGAGAGAGAGAGAGAGAGAGAGAGAGAGAGAGAGAGAGAGAGAGAGAGAGAGAGAGAGAGAGAGAGAGAGAGAGAGCGAGAGAGAGAGAGAGACTATGCGAGAGATAGAAATTGAGAAATCACCCCTCAGGAGGGATGGCCATCTGTAATCTTTTCTTATCCATTCTCCTCTTGTGATTTTGAGCATGCACACACATGGGTCCAGTGTGTGTACTAAGCCACTGGATTTAGGATTGCAACTGGACACGCGAGACCCAGTCATATTAACCATCACACCACCACCTTACCCAATTAAATAATTTCTTCACCAAAAATAAAATAAGAGAAAAAAAGCTGTGAAAGAGAAATAGAAACTACTGGAAAAGCAAAACTGGCAGCCTTGACCTTATCTGAAGAGTCTGCAAAAGCTTCCCTGAGAACATGAGGTTCAAATTTAATCTTCTAGCATGAGATGTTGGGAGTGCTAAGGTAGGATAGCACAGATGCAGCCTGAGCAGGAAAGCAGCAAGCATCAACATCTTTCTCATCAAAGAACAGACACTTTACAGACCTGTCTCACACTCCAGGAGAGAGAAACAACAGAAAACTCTAACATCTGTACACTGCTGCAGATGCTGCTTCCATTCTTTAAATTCTCTATCAAGACAACTCCTGAAGACCAGTTTTACCATCTTCTTTTTTTTCCAATTTTATTTGCATTACATTTTTAAAAGGATATTATTTTATAGGTTTACCTTAAGATTGGTTTTAGATTAGTAGAAAAATTAGTAAGTATAGAGATTTCCAATATATTCTACCCCCAGTTCTCGTGGGTTGGCAGAAACATATTAGTATGGTACATTTATTATAATTAATAAATTGCTTTTGATGCATGATCATTAACTAGCATTCATACTTTATTCAGAATCACTAGTGGTTTTTTAATTTCATTTTCTTTTATACATTTAATCACATTATTATTTGGCTTACAAAATTGATATTTCAACAGGTGAACATTTCTCCCTAGTACAGTTGATAAAACTACAAAATATTGTCAACAGATAATACCACATTTCTTTGTGCCATTATTGCTTTGCCTCCCGTTTTTTCTTCTAAATGTCCTTCCTCAGACCCTCCTCTTTCACACACACTATATCTGGTATTTACATCTATATACTGTGTTTCTATATCCTTTAGTCAATTAGTTTCAGTCATAGAGTGTGGACACTTAGTATGTAAGTGGAGACATATGATGCCTCTCCTTCATAGCCTGGCTTGCTTAATTCAGCAGTAAATCTTCCATATTCATCCACTTCCTGTCAAAAGCCAGGGTTTAGTTTTTTTTTTATTGCTGAATAGTATTCCATTGAGTATATGTGCCACAGTTTTTCTATCCATTCATCTGTGTGGGGGCATTTGGATTGTTTCCATGACTTAACAATTGTGAATAGTGCCGCAATAAACATCAATGTGCAAGCACTTTTCCAATTAAGTATTCTTTTGTCCTTTAGGTAGATACCAAGGAGTGGGATTGCTGGATCATATGGTAGTTCTATTTGTAGATTTTTGAGGAATC
>NW_006160189.1:2311141-2311426 GCF_000334495.1 Tupaia belangeri chinensis | reverse complement strand
CTTTTTTTTTTTTAATCTTAGTCATTCTGACTGGGGTTAGGTGGTATCTTGTTGTTGTTTTGATCTTCATTTCTCTTACAATGAGGGATGTTGAGCATTTGTTCATATGCCTTTTAGCTATTCCTATGTCATCCTTAGAGAGTGGTTCAATTCATTCTCCCATCTTTTAGTACAAGTGATCGTCTTATTTTAGAACAGCTGCTTGAGTTCCTTGTGAATTCTGGTTATCAGTCCTTATTTGGTGCATAGTTTTCAAAAATGATTTTCCCATTCTGAGGGCTGTCT
>NW_006160189.1:2297029-2310988 GCF_000334495.1 Tupaia belangeri chinensis | reverse complement strand
TTTTATAGTTTGAGGTCTTAGATTTAGATCTTTGATCCACCTCGACTTGATTTACATCAGAGGTGAGAGGTAGGGGTTCAGATTCCTCTTTCTGCAAGTGGAAATCCCTTTTTTACAACATTTGCTGAAGAGGTTTTCCTTTTCCCACTGGATTGACTGGTACCCCTTGTCAAAAATCAGTTGACTGTATGTTTGGGAATTTATTTCTGGAGCTCTATTCTGTTCCATTGGTCTATGTGTCTGTTTCTGTGCCAGTACCATATTGTTTTCATTACTACAGCTTTGTAGTATATTTTTGGGTCAGAGAGTGAGATGCTGCCCACTCCACTCTTCTTGTGCAGAATTGCTTTGGCAATACAGGACCTTTTACGATTCCAGACAAACTTTATGATTGTCATTCCTAGATCTGTGAAGAATGTGTCTGATATTTTGATTGTCATTGCATTAAATATGTAGATTAATTTGGGTAAAATTGCCATTTTGATTATATTAGCTCTTCCAATCCAGGAACATGGGATATCCTTCCACTTTTTTGTGTCATTTTTCAATTTCTCTTTTTATCTTCTCTTAGTTTTCCTTGTGGAAGTCTTTTAACTTCTTTGTTTAGATTTACCCCTAAGTGGCTATGGTAAATGGAATAACATTTTTCAGTTCTGAGTCTGCCTGTTGTTTGTATATAGAAATGCTATAGATTTCTGGATATTAATTTTGTATCCTGCCACTTTACTGTATTCATGTATTACTTCCAGAGATTTTTTCATGGAAACTATCAGGTCTTCTAAGTATACAATCATGTCATCTGCAAATAGAGTTTGACCTCTTTTTTTCCTATATGAATGTCTTTTATTTTTTTTCTCTTTTCTGATTGTGTTGGCGAGGACTTCCAGTACTGTATGGAAAAGGACTGGAGAAAGTGGGCATCCTTGTCTTATACCCATTTTTAGTGAAAAAGCTTTCATCTTTTCTCCATTCAGGATGATGTTTGCTATAGGTTTTTCATAGATAGCTTTTATTGTGTTGAGAAATGACCCTTCTATGCTGATTTTGCTGAGAGTCTTGATCATAAAGGGATGTTGTATCTTATCAAATGCTTTTTCTGCATCAATTGACACGACCGTATGGTTTTTATCTTTCTTCCTGTTAATATGGTGTATTACATTTATGGTTTTGCATATGTTGAACCAACCTTGCATTCCTGGAATAAAGCCTACCTGATCATGATTTATAATCTTTTTTATAAGTTGTTGGATACTATTTGCTAGTATTTTGTTGAGAATCTTACCTCATGTCTTTCGTCTGTTCTAGGATACCATCTATGATCTGACATTACATTTCATTGTCATGTCTTAGGCTCTTCTTAGTTTCTTGTTATTGATAACTTTGACTCTTTAGGCATTTTTTAGAATGTCTTTTTATTGGAATTTGTGTGTCGTTTATTATGGTGAGACTGATGTCAGGATTTTTAAAGAGGGCATATATTTGGGAGAGTAAGGTCACAGAGGTAAAATGCCATTTTCTTCAACTCACATTAAGAGTGTGCTCATAGTATCAACATAACATGGCAAGATGGTGATTTTGATTCTGGTTGAGGCAGTATTTGTCTATATTCCCCATCATGAACTACTTTTCTTCCTTTTCCATATTGTACTTCTAAGAAAGAACTCATGAAACATAAGAATAAACCTAAGTAGTGGGGAGTTATGTTCCCCCCCTTCTTGAGGGCAGAATATCTACAGAATTTATTAGAAATTCTTCTTCACTTATTTATTTATTTTTATTTTATTTTAATTTCTTTTATACATTCAATTACATTATTTAGCTTGCAAAGTGAGTATTCCAACATGGGTACGTTTCTTACCAGTCCTGTTGATAATACTATAAAGTTATCTTCAACAGATAATAACCCATTCCTTTGTCCCGTAAATGCTTTGCCTCTCTATTTTCCTCCTTAATGTCCTTCCTTAGACTCTACTCCTTCATCTACCCTCTTCCCACACTGTATCTGGTATTCTCAACTACTTACTATGTTTCTGTATCATTTAGTCATTCAGTTTCAGTCATAGAGTGCAGACATTCTGTATGTATTAAGTGGAGACACACAATCTCTCTCCTTCATAGCCTGGCTTGCTTCACTCAGCAGTAAATCCTCCATATTTATCCACTTTCCATCAAAAGCCAGGGTTGTTGTTGTTTTTCTTTTTTCTTTTTTTTTTTTCTTATTCCAAAGAGTATATGTGCCACTGTTTTTCAATCCATTCATTGTTCATGGGCATTTGGGTGGGTTCCATGTCTTAGCAATTGTGAATAATGCGGCAATAAACATCGATGTGCAAGCATTTTTCTGATTAAGAACGGTTTTGTCTTTGGGTAGACACCAAGGAGTGGGATTGCTGGATCATATTGTTGTTCTATTTGTAGATTTTTGAGGAATTTTCAAATTATATTCCACAATGGCTGGACCAACTTACATTCCCACTAGCAGTGTAAGAGAGTTCCTCTTTCACCACACTCCCACCAGCATTTACCATTTTTGTTTGTTTGTTTTTTTAATTTTAGGTATTCTAACTGGGATTAGGTGGTAACTCGTTGTGGTTTTGATCTGCATCTCTCTTACAATGAGAGATGTTGAGCATTTTTTCATATGCCTTTTGGCTATTCAGATGTCATCCTTAGGGAGTGGTTTTTCAACTCATTCTCCCATCTTTTAATAGGGTTGGTCATCTTTTTCAGGACAGCTGCTTGAGTTTCTTGTGTATTCTGGTTATCAGTCCCTTATCAAATGAATAGTTTACAAAAATATTTTCCCATTCTGAGGGCTGTCGATTCATACTAAATTTACTGTGGCTTTTGCCATGCAGAAATTTCTTAATCTGATGTAATCACACTTGTCTATTTGGGGCACTATTGACTGTGCTTTGGCGATCTTATTTAAGAAGATTTGCCTACCCCACTGTCTCTCAGAGTTTCTTCCAGTGTTTTCCAGCAGCAGTTTTATAGTTTGAGGTCTTAGATTTAGATCTGTGATTCTGTTGGAGTTGATTTTTGTCAATAGTGAGATGTAGGAGTTCATATTCCTCTTTCTGCAGGTGATTACCCAGCTTTTTCAGCACAATTTGCTATAGAGGTTTTCATTTTCCCAATGGATTGACTGTTACCCTTTGTCAAAAATCAATTGGCTGTATATTTGAGAGTTTATTTCTGGGGACTCTATTCTGTTCCATTGGTCCACTTGTCTGTTTCTGTGCCAATACCATGCTGTTTTAATTACCACAGCTTTGTAGTATAATTATGGGTCAGGGAGTGAGATGCCACCCACTCCACTCTTCTCGTGCAGAATTAGTTTGGCAATAAGGGTCTTTTATGATTCCAGACAAATTTTATGATTGTCTTTTCTAGATCTATGAAGAATGTATCTGGTACTTTGATTGGAATTGCATTAAATATGTAGATTAGTTTGGGTAGAATTGTCATTTTGATTATTTTAATTCTTCTTCTTTTTTTTTTGGAGAGGTTTTTGCTATAGGGCACGTGTGCTCACCAGACAGACAGAGAGAGACAGAGAGACAGAAAGCGAAGCTGGGGTCAGAGATTGGCTCTGACTAAGGGTCCCTTGATAGCCAAGAGGCTGGAGATTTAACTGGAGTTCTGCTGGAGAGCTGAGGGCTGTCCTTTCTAAGAGGGGGATCTCTGGGGTTAGGGGATTTGGAGCTGGGGCTGGGGCTAAGACTGGCCCTTGCTCAGGGTTCCTAACTGACCAGAGGCTGGAGAGGGAACTGGGGCTCCACTGAAGAGCTGAGGGCTGTCCTGTGGGGTAAGCAGGAGTAGGAAATGAGCCTCTTCTTCACTTATTAATAGAGCATTTATTTATGCCAATATGGACTCATGGATATTCATTTCATATTTTGGGTTATAATCCAAAACTACTTCCTTTATTTTGCTCAATACAATTTTTAATAAATTTTATACATTAGGACCAGCAGTTGGCATAATGGCTGTCGCTGGACTCCCATGTAGTTGACTGCGGTTCGAGTCCTGGACCCAATGGCTTAAACTCATGCTGGGCGCATGTGCGTGTATGCCCAAGATCCTGAGAGGAGAATGGAGGAGAAGGGATTGTGGCATGGCCATCTCCCCAGAGGGTGATTTCTCGCTTTCTGTCTCTCTGTCTCTCTCTTTCTTTCTGGCAAGTGCACAAGCCCTATAGAAAAAACCTCTCCAATAAAAAAAATTATACATTTAATAACTATACATAACTTTGCTTGTAATTTGAATTTACCGAACATGAATATACTTCACACCAGTCCAGTTGAGGATATAGAACAGAATATCATCAACAGATAATAACTCATTTCTATGTCCCATAAAGGTCTTACCTCTCTATTTTCTTCCTTAATTTCTTTCTTCTGTTCAAAATTTTACAGTTTTGGCCATGGGAAAACTTTTAGTTGGCTTCTCTGTCTCATTGACAACCCCATTTTAATATAGGGTTTTGCCTGTTATTTTTGCTTGTTTATTTTGTTTTGTCATTGGGAGAGAGAAACAGAGATAGGAAGGTGAAAAATTATCCCCAGGGAGAATGGCCACACAATTTATTCTTCCTTATTCTCCTCTCAGGATCTCAGGCACATACACACAGGCTCCCAGCATGTATCTCAAGTTGCTGGATCAGGGACTCAAACCACCTAGCCATGTGGCATCTAGTATCCCAACCACCATGACACTTGCTGACACAATATAGGCAGGTTTTTTTGTAGTTGTTATTGTTTTAGCACATTTTACCTTTCCACATCACAAATGCTCCTTGATTATCTTGATTATTTTCTACCATAGTTCTAGAATCAGCCCTGACTCTAAGACTCCCCAAGTCCTTTTAGTGGAGAAGGTGTTAGAAATCAAGATCTGGGTGTTAAGTGGTCTGCATTGAATTTTAGTCAGCTGTTGCTAAGTGTAATTATTCAAATGGTTGCTGAGAAAAGTGCACAAAATACATGAAAGAAAATGAGCTGTCTTAATGGGATCAAGCTTGATGTGTAACATAAATGTAGTAAGTTCTACTTTTTTGCATTGTTTGGTTGGTGTTAGTGCTGAATCTCTGTGGACAGAGTTTGTATTCTCGTTACCCTAAACCAGGAGATTTTGTTACATGCTGAAGGCTAAAGGTACTGGAATTTCCATGGAGGACATTCATCAGAGTGTGAAGATTGGATGAGAAATGCAGCCTGGGTAAGATAAAGAAGTTAGATGAAAAATCAAGAGACCAATCCAGAGAAAGCAGGTTATAGAAAGAACTATGAAATTGAGGTGGAAAGTGGAAATTTTAAGATACAAAGAAAAAATACCTGAAAGTATTTACAGTAATGAAAGTATTTACAGGTTGAAAGTAAATACAGCTTGAGGAACTGAGATAAGGGGAGATTTGAAGAGGAGGAATGAATGGGAAGAATCAGATGCTAGAGAAAGTACAAAATTAATCAATTAAGGACATTTTGAAAACATATAGGGGAAAAGAATCTGAAATTAGAACCATCTTCAGCAAAGCAGGAACTCTTGTCTAGTTCGTATAACCCACTGACGTGAGGAATGAGTAAAGAAAATCCAAATGGTCGAAGGGAGGTGGAGAGAGTTGACAGTACTCATAGCTGTGGATAAGACCATGACATGGTTTCTGGCCTAATTATATTTTTGGACCTAATGATATTTGGAAACAATCTTCAAAGTTGAAGTTAACGTTTTAATAGGAATCTGCCTCCATTGAATTTAGATAACAAGGCTACAATGTTCTTTTCTGGAATATATCTTATTTATTGCTTTATTGTAGGTATCTAGGGTAGACATGGGACATATTTACTGAAGTCACTGATGCTTTTAAATAATGAATGAGCTCAACTAAAGAATTATGTTTCAAACCTAACCATCTGGAAATCTTGTCTTTAAAAATCTGCTTTAATCTCTATGTTTATACATGTTGGTGTTTTGTATGAAAAGAAATTTTTGAATGGCAGGTACAATATCACATGCTTTTTCCAAATTCCGATTTTGGCTAATTTTCAGAGTTTGTGTTTTCTGCATAGCAGCGGCACTTCATAAATGACTATTCTTGTACTTGATACATTGGTAGGTCCTATTTTTTAACCTCCAGAGATATTTAGCCTAGTTGGAGGGTTTCTCAGCTTGGAAAGGAATGGCTTCCATGTCAGAATAGCACACATCTGTCAAACAAAATCGAAACTCAGGTTTTCACTTTTCCTTTACCATGGGCATTAGAAATAAACATATTGACTCACCAAATCTGGGCAAATGACTTAGCACTGCCAGGGTGTATCCCTGCCCATAGAGTGCTTAGCATTCTGGGTTGTGCCACTGCTGGGATCTTGCCCCAGATTGGCTAGGTTTATGGTTTGGACTGTTTTCTCATAGATCTATTGCATGAAACAATACTTTGTAGTTGACTGGGCTTAGAGAGCTAGCTCTGGCTTGTTCCATTTGTCAGTCAGATGTGACTCGAGTGTATAATATGGATATGAAGAAGACTAATTGGCACATATCAATTGGTAATCTTCCTTCTATGGCACCATGCCAAGTTTACACTTGTAAATACTTGGAAAAATTGTTTACTAAAGCAACAAACTTAGCACTATAAGAAAGAAGACCAAAACCTGGCTCCATAGCACGGTGACAAGAGAAGAGAATCCCACATGACAACCTGGGTTTGAATCCACCTGGTTGTCACTCTGGAACATGCTGAGCAGTGTGAGTGCCCAAGACCTGCTGGGTAGAATGACTGGAGGAAGGGGTTGTGGTATGACTAGAGGCTGTGGAGGGTACTCCTCTCTTCCTCTCACTCTCCTATCATTTACATGTGCATTATCATGAATAAAGAAAAAAGTGTTTTTAAAAGAAAGGAGGTTAAAGGTTCGAATGTGATGTTTTACATACAGAAAGTGAGAAAATAAAGATGTAAATATTTGACACATTCATGGTATGAAGAATTAGAAACTTGCATTTAATAAGCATGACAAAATAAAAATTACTGCAAGGCATATGCTGTTACAATAGATATTGCAAAATTATTAATTTTATTATATTATTGAGTCATCAAAAGATAATTCAATCTATTTTTCTAATTATGATTTAGACAGCATGATCTTATTTTTCTATTTTCTGATTATTAAGCAAATGCTTAAGAATAACCCTAAAATATCTAATATACTAATAGCATTAATTGAAATATTGGCTGAAAATTTACTGGGTGTGATGTATCATGCTGAACTCAAAACCTCACCTTACTTAACTCTCTGAACAACATTTTGGGGTATGGAATATCACAATAAGGGCAGAGAGTTTGGGCATTTTGTCAATAGTATTATGGTTATAAGTACCTATGATTCACCTTGTGATTATAAAGATTTTTTTAAAGTCTGCACTCTATATCTTCTGTTCAGTATGAAAGTACTTTTTTCTTATTATGTTAACAATAGATAGTAGAAAATGACTAAGACAGTGTATATATTATATTAAATCTATGTACAGCCTTTGGATTAGAAACAAATGAAACTTATCTACCTTGGCTATGGATTTAGTATTGAGTAGTTTCTAATCTTTCATGAAGCAGATGAGAAAGTTCCTTATCCAGCATCCAGTCTAGAAAACTAACTTGCTTAGTTGTAAGACAAAAAGTCTATCTAGACTAAGTACTTCTCCCACCGTCTCCACCACCCCACACAATTTGTGTTGAAACAGCTGACTTATTTACTGTAAAGGCAGCATGCTGTTTACTTTAAGGTTTGACTCTTTGCTTTTATTGTTTGTTCCCATAAAAAGCAGAAGATTAAGACACTGTAATGAGAACAAGTCTGATTAATCAGTTCTTCCTGTCCAGCCAAAGCTGCCTTAATTACTAACCCATGGGCTAATAAATAGAAACAAGTAACAGATGTTGCCGTCTCGATTGCAATGCAGACCTCAGTAGCCAATTTTTTTTTTTTCCTGAAAATGAAACCACAGACATTGTAAATCTTGTACTCTTTTGCCAATTGTTTCTTAAGTACTTAAATTAATCTCTGATGACACTACAATTTACTAACATCCACTGAAGTGGGATGACCGAATAATCTGACTTTTCAGAACATAAATGGGTTCACCCACCCACCTGTCATCAAAAATAACTTTAAGTCCCTTCAGATTCTAAGCACCATGGTGACAGAAACTTGGTTTTGTTCACTGCCCTAGCTTCAATATTCAGAGCAGAGCTTAAATATTCAGTGAATAGGTGAATGAAGGAAGGAAAATGGGTTGTGATCAATACATTTTATTCTTTTCTCTGAGTTTATATACCCTTACTTTATTCACTTACTTACTTATTTGCTAATTTAACAAGTATATATTTGGAGAGTTTCTACTTGTGGTTAGGCTCTGTGCAAAGCACTAAAAATATAGCTATGAATAAGGTGAATGTAGTTCCTTATCTTCTGCAGCTGGCAGTTTGGTCTTATTTCCCACTAAAGAAAGGTAAATTTATTATCCAGTTCACACAGTATACTGAATTTTAAAAAGCTTTCAAAGTTCTCATTGAATCTCTCCTGAAGAAAGTCAAAACCATGAATTCCCTCTGATTGAATGCTTGGCTCATTGGCAACCCGCTACCATACATGGACAGAGGTTTTTGCTTTGCTTGTTGTTGTATGCTCAGTGCCAGGCACATAACCTTTCCTGGAATACAGTAGGTGCTCATTTGAAGAAAGGAAAAATATGGGAAGAGAACAACATGTATGATCAACTGTACTAAACCCTTTAGAAGCATAATCTCAATTTAGACATAATCCCAATCTATCTGTGGGTTGCTATTCCACTTATAAGTGGGGAACTAAAAGAGAAGATATATAGAATCTATACTTGAAACCCTGCAATGGGTCAATAACAAAGCCTGAACTAAAACATAGGCTGACTTAGACCATCTGGTCCACACACTCACAAGTAAATTGTATATTCTTCACTCCCAGTCTCTGCCACAGATTAATTTTGGATGTTCTCCATTAGCCTGTTTACAAAGGGCTCTCACCAAACTGAAGTTTCTTGCATTTTGGTCTATGAAACAGGCCAACCATGCTAATCAGAAGAGTCTAGGTGGCATTGCAGCTACAGACAAAACCATAGTTTTTCTGTGGTTTATTCACACAATGGTTTATTTCTTGCTTATGTAAGGACTGGTACTTGGCCAGGCAATTCCTCAGATCAGCAGACTTGTACGAAGCAAGTTGGTAAACTAAACTGAGTGACTTTCTGCCAGACTGTAGCATGTGTAATACACAGTCTCCTCACTCAGGGAAGCAGGGCAAGACAACAACACAGAATTGTGCATCACTCTTCAATGTTTCTGCCCAGAACTGACTTTCATTACTCTTGTCCATATTCATTCACCATAAAAATCATATACTGAGGCTCAGTTGCACAAAGATGGGGAAGTACAATTTTTCCACATGTCTGAAAGAAGAAGGGGTAAGGATATTGGCAAATTGTTTTGTCAGCCATACTGGCTAACCTACTTGCATGTCTATGTCTAACCTGTATTAAGATTGTATGCTTAAAACATTGTCCCTGTAGTATTGCTTTTCTCTTGTTTAACAATAGTGTGCCTTTAATTTCACAAAATCTGTATATAAAGGGTGAACACCTTTGGTTTTGTGTTTTAAATAAGCAATTCAGTTAGCAATGAGCAATTAGAAATTATCATCAAAAATAAAGTAATAAAAACTCATCCACAATCCCATAATCCTACTGCTCTTCAGTAGCAGCTTTCCATAGCAAGAAATGAGGAAGGTATTGGTTAATCAACTTTTGTCAAGTACACTAATTTATTTCATGAGACAGAGAGAGGGTTCAGTAGGTGCTATGGTGGTTGAGGCACTGAACTCCCATATGGCTGACTGTAATTTGAGTCCTGAACGTAGTGGCTTGCTTTCTCACTTTCCCTCTCTCTGTCTCTCTGTCTCTCTCTGGTCAAATTAAAATGAATGAATAAATAAAATTAAATAAATTGTTGTTAAAAATAAAAATAAAAAAGAGAGGCAGACAGAGAAGGAATTTCTACAGGGCCCTAATGTAACAATCCACCCCTAGCCTCAGCCAGTCCAGATCACAAGCATGCTAAGAGAGGCCCACACAAACCTAGGGCCTCCCATATGGGTCCAGCAGTGTTATCACTGCATCACTCCTGGCCCTTGATTAACATCTTATGCTTGTCTTTCTTCTCCCATGCTGCCAATTTATGGCAGCTAGTCTGGATCACCTAGACTGTTCTCATGAGCACAATCAAGATTTTTAAAGTGAATAGTGTCCCAGAATCTCATTCCTGAAAAAGTGCATGCCTCGTGGCATGCAATAAAATTCTTTCTTTTTTTAGAGAGATTTTTGCTGTAGGGTACGTGTGCTCAACAGAGACAGAGAGACAGAAAGTGAGAAATCACCTCCTGGAGGGTGGAGATGCCACAATCCCTTCTCTTCCATTCTCCTCTTGGGATTTTGGACATGTATGCACATCCACCCAGTGTGAGTTTCAAGTCACCAGGTCCAGGACTTGAACCACGGTAAACTATGTGGGAGTCCATTAATGTAACCATTACACCATCTGCTGGTCCCTGCATGCAGTCTATGTCTAATTTAGACAAATCACTGAATTTGCTTCTCTATGATTAACTCTACTTCTCTACCCAAAATTGAATATTATTACTTTAAGTACCTAATTTTTCTTTTTTTTTTTCTAGGTTTTTTTTTTTTTTTTTTTTTTTTTTTTTTTTTTTTGTTTTTTTTTTTTTTTTTTTTTTCTATAAGGCATGTGCACTCAATGGAGACAGAGAGGGAAAGTGAGAAATCATCCCCTGGGTCGGGGGGGATGGCCATGCTCTAATCCCTCTTCCCTATTCTCTAGTTAGGATTTGGGGAATGTGTGCACATATACCATGCATGATTTTCAAGTTATTAAGTCCAGGACACAAACATGGTCAGCTATGTGGGAGTCCAGTGTCTTAACCATCATACCACCTCCTAGCTCCTTAATTGTTTTGCTTTTGAATTTAGCATTTAACTCAATCTTTTTATTGAGCATTTAAATATTAATTGTATTTCTCTTTCATTATTTGCATTTAATTGAAAACATGAATGGATATTTAATTAGTCTGTTGAAAGATTAGAATTAGAATCCAAGCTTATTGGCTTCCAATATTTCCCTATTTTCTTTATGTCAAAATGTCAAATAAATTTTTAATTAAGCCTTGTAGAACTTAGGTATCAATATGAAATTATATGGGCAATTTAATTAATAAGCATACATTATAAGCAATTTCTTTTTTTTCAGAGAGAGATTTTTGAGACAGGACATGTGTGTTTGCTGGAGAAACAGGGAGCGATACAGAGAGGTAAAGTGAGAAGTCGCCTTCCAGGGGTTACGGCCATGCCACAGTCCTTTCTCTTTCATTCTCCTCTTAGGATTTTGGGTACGCATGCACATGCATCCGGTGTGAGTTTCAAGCCTCTGGGTCTGGGACTCAAACCTTGGTCGGATATGTGGAATTCTCTGCCTTAACCACTATACCACCTACTGGCCCCTCCATTGAGCAATTTCTTTGACACAGATAGTACATTAGAAACTGTAAGTACAAGGACCAGCAGTTAGCGTAATGGCTATGTTGCTGGACTCCCATGTAGTCGACTGTGGTTCAAGTCCCACACTCGGTGGCTTAAACTCACACTGGGTGGGTGTGCATGTGTGCCCAAGAACCTGAGTGAAGAATGGAGGAGAAGGGATTGTGGTATGGCCATACCCCCTGGGGGTGATTTCTTGCATTCTGTCTCTCTGTCTCTCTCTGTCTTTCTGGTGAGCGCACACGCCCTGTAACAAGAAACTCTCCAAAAATAATAAAAAGAAGAAGGAAAAAAATAAAAATAAACTCTAAGTACAAAATGAATCAGACAGTACCTCTCATTGGGAAACTTTTTTTTTTAATTTAAATTTATTTGTTTACGTTCATTCACTGTACATCATTACAGCATACAAAATGAGATTTTCCATCCAGAGTACACTGTATATTGTCTCAATCAAGCACATCAACATACATGTTATTGTCAACAAATAATTTTTCATTGGGAATCTTTTAAGAATTAATAAATCTAATGGAAGATTTAAATTTAGTGCACAATAAGGTGAAATAAATTCTTTATAATATAGCACTGAGAAGTGTCAATATACATTTTTATTTTATTCTTCTGCTACACTGTACCCTCCTGAAAGCAGATATTAAATTTGTAATGATCTTTCTTCTTTTTTTTGGAGAGGTTTTTGTTATAGGGTACGTGCATTCACCAGACAGAGAGAGACAAAGAGATAGAAAGCGAGAAATCACCCCCCAGGAAGGATGGCCACGCCGCAATCCATTCTCCTCTCAGGATCCTGGGCACGCATGCACACGTGCCCGGCGTGAGTTTTAAGCCACCGCGTCTGGAATTCGAACCGTGGTCGGCTACATGGGAATTCAGCAACATAGCCATTACGCTAAATGCTAGTCCCATGATCTTTCTTCTTTGATAATACATCAAATGTTTATTTTCAGTGAGGAAGAAGCATTTTTAATATTTCTTATAGTTTTGATCAGGTTATGAATCTGTTCCTCCATTTCTCTCTCTGTGTGTGTGTGTGTGTGTGTGTGTGTGTGTGTGTGCATGTATGAGATCTTCAAGAATCTTAACCCAGTCTCTAATTGAGTTTAGTGTAGTCATTGTGAAGTGCATTTAATCTGGCTGTGCAAATAGGATTGAGTTGAATCCATTGAGTAAATAATTTTTTCCCCCAGTGCTTTTGACCAATTAGAAATAGAACACAGTGATGTTATTTTATTCCTAAGAGATGGGAATACATTTTAAGTCTCAAAAACTTGTTTTTAAAGTGTCTTGAAATTTTTTCTACAATTATTGTGAGTATTCTGGCTTTCTCTTTTTAGGCCATTTTAAATTTTGACTAAAAATAATAGCAACGTTCAGTATGTTTCTTTTCCAAGAAGTGATCAGATTTTGCTGACTATAGGAGGATTCGTGGGTTCAAATGAAATCTAAATATATTAAGGTTTTACCAAGAGAAGATTTAGATAAATATTTTTAAAAAAACATTTTGTGAAATTCAACTGTATTATCTAGGGATACCATTGTAGAACTACCACTAATTATAAAATGTGAAACTCTTGGATGATAAGAAAATTAACTAGGCTACAGAGAGTGTGTCTATCATAAATAATAATTAGGTATCTCTTTAAGTAGCAATTTCTGATAAGGGGAAAAAACAAGTAAAATATATAAGAAACACAATAAATAAATGAATGAATGAATTAATTAATTTTAAAAAGAATAAAACCTCAACTTTGAGCTAAAGAAAAGTAAAATATAGTAAATGCTAGATTTATAGCATATCACATTAGTGGTATTAGTAAGTTTAAAATAAACCTATTGATTATCACATGCCAAACACGATGAAGTGTTTGCATGCATTATTTCTGTTTTGTTGTATCTTTGTACAAACCTATGAGGTGGTTTCTCGCAACTTTTCAGGTAGAGCACAGATTCTTGGGAAGAGATTCCATATAGATCCCTGGCAAAATTAGATTGATTTCCCCTGTGTTTTTTGCACAGAACATGGAAACATTGATGTGAGGCACCATACCAAGAAAGCTCTATTTGGACTCTGCCTCTGCCTCATCTCCCTAATGGGCATTTGGCCTGTGGTGATGCTATCCAGAAGGGCCCTATCAAGTAGGACCTGGGGAACAGCCCAATTCTAGCTATGCTACTCTCCTATTATCTGGGTTTGACCTGAGGACAATGGTCACAGAATCATATTTCCATAATACTATCATCATCTCCACGCTATATCTATTTTTGAATATATATAATATATAGAGAGATTTATATAAAGTAAAT
>NW_006160189.1:2270535-2296023 GCF_000334495.1 Tupaia belangeri chinensis | reverse complement strand
ACTATTCAGCCATAAAAACCAACAAAACCCTGGCTTTTGACAGAAAGTGGAAGAATATGGAAGACTTACTGCTGAGTGAAGCAAGCCAGGCTATGAAGGAGAGACATTGTATGTCCCCACTTAATATATACTGAGTGTCTGCACTCTATGACTGAAACTGATTGACTAAAAGATATACAAACACAAGAGATGGGTGTGAATGCCAGATGTGGTGTGTGTGGAGGAGTGGGGCCTAGGGAAGGACATTTGGAGGAGGGATACAGAGGCAGAGCATTGACAGGATGGGGAGGCGTGGTGTTATCTGCTGAAGATATTTTGATCAATTGGACTGGGGAGAAATAGTCATGTATTGAAATGTTCACTTTGTAAGCTAAACAGTGTGATTGAATCTATATAAATAAATTAATTAATTAATTAATTTAAAAAATTCACCACCAGAACCAGAATTCAAGTATCCCACAGTGCTGAGAAACTGCATGTGAGCACAAAAAACTGGTTACATGAGCATGACCTCATGACCTAATCAAGCCACAACCTAGCACTTCTGTTCTGTGGGGGAAATTCTCCCTGTACCCCAATGAAAACTCAGGCAAGTCTTTGATTTTGTGATGACTCTTATGTAACAGGTAGCCAGCTCTAAGGCATATTAAATCACAAATGTAATCTTAACTCAAAAATTAAAATTCAGGTTGAATGGATGTAATAAACCAAACCATAAACTTGATGTTCCATTCTTCTTTTCCAGGTCCTGCTCTGGACTAGAGACCCTCTTTGGGCAAGGAAATTGTGCTGGTTTTTCTTTCTTCACTTGAACTCCTTGGCCTCTTTCAATATCTATTTTTTCAGACTACTCCTATAATGTGTGTTGCTCAAGGGATGAAAGGGAGAAAAGAAGGAATAGGACAGGTATTACTAGTGCAGTAAAAATAGGGCTTTGCACTCTCTGAGCTCAGTAATCTGACTTTACTGTTCTAGAACAATTGGGATTCTTTTGAGATTCCCTGCTAGGCCTCTCTCTTCTGAAGTGTCTTTATTCTGGGTGGTTCCTGGCACCCCCTTCCACATCTTCTGGTCTATCAGGCAGTACATACTCAACTCTTCCCTTTGAGGGCCTTTCTTCGCTGTGGATAATTCTACTGGACAAATACAGACAATTGTGTTTTGGCATTCTCTCTCCTGTGTGGTTCACTATCTGTGCAGAGGGAAACATTCACTCACTCATTTACTTTGGCATACTGGGAGTGGAGGCCAGTCCCCAAACAGGACCGCCTGGGACATCATCACTGCCTTCACCAGTCTTTCAGCTCTATTGCCTATCTGAGATCAGATAGCAGTTCACCATGGTCCTAGCTTTGGAAAAACACTTAGTAAATTCTCAGCTGGTCCTATGAGACTTGGGATGACTCCTGACCCTTGAGGTGTGATGAGGACTCACAGTACGACCACTGACTGCTCTCTCCAAATATAGTCAATTCTCATTATTTATGATAGTCCTGTTCTATAAAGCTGCCAGGAACACTGAATTAGCAAATCCTGAGTCATTCCTCCTATGGGAAAAGAAATACAAGGTTATGTTCTTGCATCTCTGGTCTCAACATTTTCATCAACCTCATTTTACATGTATTTCTGTTTATTAATATCTTACTTAATATACACTGTTGATTCATTGATAATTGAAAGTGCTGTAACTCATTCCAAAATGAAGCTTGTTCAAAACAAGCATTTTCTCCTTAAGGCACATCATGGTCTTCTTGTGCTTAAAACAGACACAGGACAGCCCTTCAGTTTGAGGCCATTTTAACAAAAATTACCGATAAGAAAGCACAAAAATGAGAAAAAGTTAGCACTAAATATACTCTGAAGAGAAGCTTGTTTAAAGTATGCACCAGAAACAAGAAGGCAGAATATGTATCTTGTTCAAGTTCAGCTGGCAACATGAACTTAGGGTGACTTGAATTTCTCACTGCTCTGTACATCATTTATCTGAACACAAAAGTGTGGTAAATACTAATTTGGGGGATACAAAAAATTATAGTGAGTGAGCAAATTTGTAAATATGGGATCCATAAATAATGGGGATCAACTATAAAGATTTTTAATAATAACCTCACCAAATCTTTTCTTCTCTTTGTTTTATATCTACATTTTTCATTTGTCTTAAGTTTCCCATAGTCAGGAAAGAGACTTTTCATCTGTTCTCTGAGTGAGCCTGACTCTGGCAATTAAGAGCCTCTTTGGAATGGCATCTACTGTCTCTCAGTGCCTCAAAAAATGTCAGCAGAAATTTTACATTAGGTTTAACACACATTCGAGAGTGAACCACTCATGGCTTGCCACTGTAAGAAACAGAAACCAACTCTGAATAGTTTAGCTAAAAAATGGATTTATTAAAACAAAATTAGGAAAAGTAGATCTTGGAGAAAGCTGAGGGACCTGGTCTAGGAAACAGACAGGGGCCTAGGAATTGGGCTATTGCTAGGACATTGTCAAAAATGGGTTGAAAAGGAGACCAGCAGCAGCACCACAGCCCATAGACCAGTGACTGCCTCTGCTTCTGAACCCAGTGGAGCCACCGCTTCCTTCTCCATTTGCCTCATTGGCTCACAATACACAGACCAGAACATGTACCTCTGGCTGACTGCAGTGAGATTATGAGTTCAATGTCTTTGATGCAAGGGAAGCTGTGAGAATAATTGGACATTTTCACTTTCTGTAGGGGGAGGAAAGCCTCTGTCTCCCCACCCAGAGTCATTAAGTGAGAGATTTACCATGTATAGAAAGAGAGTTCAGATATTTGGCAGTCAGAAAGACAAATGAACACAAGGACTCATGTTCATCGGCTTTAATGATGGTTAGAATTGAAGAACAGATTAAACTCATCTATTTAGTTTAATCTCCTCTCCTACTGAGAGATTCTCCTTTTTAAAGTACTCTGGAAAATGATCATACGACCATGACTTAAATTTTCAAATGATGGAGAACTTTTCACACTGCAAAAGTATGTTCTGATCCTCTGAAATTCGTGTCCAAAATCTTTATTATGATTTCTAGCTTATGGAATCATTTCTTTTTGGTTTCCTTCACTGTACGGTTTGCCTTTATCTAGGTGCATCATAGTTTCTAAATGTCCTGTTTTTGATATGGTACTCAGACATGAGCACATACTCTCCACATGGACTGGCAAACTCAGGGGCTATTTATTTCACTAACTGAACCTGAGATTGTGTTGGCTCTTTCAGGCAACCATAGCATCACAATGACTCACACTAAGCTAAAACATTTAGATATTTTCACAACTATTGCCAAAGCCATTCCTACAACTGGACCTCTAAACTTAATTATTTAAAAGAATAGATTGAGGTTTTTAAATTTATCCCTCCACCTTTCACCTATGTGCTTTTAACTCAGTGATCTAGTTTGTTGAGAAAATCTTGGATATGTTTTTTATTGTCTATGAGAATAGGGTTTCCTTCCAGGATTGTACCATCTGTTAATATGCTGTCTTTATTGTTTCATTCATGTTATTGTTAAATTATTAAATAGGAAAAGACTATAACAGACCACTGTGACATTCTACCAGCATTTCTTCTACACTGATTTTGGGTACTTAAGCAATCTGTTTTGAATTTCACTGCTTGATCACCTTAGAACAAACCTGATCTTGTCTGTTCTTTGCATAAAACTCTGAAAGACTTCTCCCTGTTTTTTCTGTATGTGTGTTTGTTGACTTTGTTTTAGTTTTTGCTATAAGATGCATGCATACAGCAGAAAAAGACAGAGAGAGAGAGAAAGTGAGAAATCATTCCTCAGGGAGGAGGGCCATACCACAATCCCTTCTCCTCCAATCTCTTGAGACTTTAGGAACACACACTCACATACCTGGCATGATTTATTATTTTTTTTTTTTAGAGGTTTTTGCTATAGGGAACGTGCGCTTGCCAGCCAGACAGACAGAGACAGAGCGATAGAAAGCGAGAAATCACCCCCCAGGGGGGATGGCCACGCCTCAATCCCTTCTCCTCCAATCTCCTCTTGGGATCTTGGGCACGCACACACATGCGCCTGGCGTGAGTTTAAGCCATCCGGGCTGGGACTCTAGCCGCAGTCGACTACGTGGGAGTCCAGCGACATAGCCATTATGCTAACTGCTGGTCCCCTGGCATGATTTTCAAGCCAGTGAGTCCAGGACTTGAACCATGCAATTAGTCATATGGGATTCAGCACCTTAACCTTCACGTCAGCTGCTGACCCTGCTTCCCCTTTTTCTTAATATAAAGATCACAATCCTTCACATGGCTCACAAATTTGTGAAAATCTGACTAATGCTTTCTTCAACCTCATCTGGAGACATTCTTTTCTGTTCTCAATCAACAGGTCATTGCAGATGCAATATTCCTCTTCTGCTCATCATTAACTCAGTTCTTGGGTCTCACATCCCAAGTATCACATTAAGCACCATTTCCATAAGGGATCTTTTTTCTTTTTGGTATAGGGCGTGTGCAGTCGCCAGACAGACAGAGAGAGACAGAGAGAGAGAAAGCGAGAAATCATCCCCCAGGAGTGATGGCCACGCCGCAGTCCCTTCTCCTCCGTTCTCCTCTAGGGATCTTGGGCACGCATGCACATGCACCCAGCGTGAGTTTTAAGTCACCGGGTCCGGGACGCGAACCACAGTCGACTATGTGGGAGTCCAGCGACATAGCCATTATCCTAACTGCTGGCCCCCAGGGAATCTTTTTTCTGACACCATTTTGACATCATTTTGCCAGTATCCTCTGCTAAGTCTTATCATAGAATCAAATACTCTTCCTTTAAGATTTTTCTTTGCAATTGTATATGCATTAGTGTCATACTCTGACTCTCCCACTAGCTTTAAGCTCCCTAACAGCATGGACAAAGTACTTTCATCAAACATGATCAGTGCCTCGAACATTTACGTTTCACTCAAAAATTTCATAGAATGAATGATAGAAACTGAATAAATGGTGCAACCATTGATCCTACTGAAAGTGTAGAGTTGTAATGAAGTGAAATAATTAAGATATCAACCTTTTCCCACCACTCATCTCATTTTATGATTCCTCTAAGTTTTTCAGAATTGACATTTGGTATGCACTTGTTGATAGGCTGAGACTGAGAAACTCTGAGGAATTATAAAATAAGGTTGGTGGTGTGAGATTTACTTCTATCCTGAAAGATGGTAGTGATATGTCCTGTACATCATAGGACATTTAACACTAGTCTTGGCTATACCCAAATGCCAGAATTATCAGTCCTTTCTGAAAGTGTCTTTAGAAACTGCCAAATGTCTTGCAGTGGTGGGTCAATATTACCCCTAGTCCAAGACTCAAATTATATTCGGCCATGTGAGAGTCTAGCATCTTAACTACCACGTTACCTGCTGGCCCCCAAGGATCTCTATTTTAATTATAAGAACTTTCATCAATTGTGACATCAAGAAGGGCATATCATTGGCTTAGTTGTAATTACAAAAAAAAAATTACAAAGGACTCCCCACAAGTTGTAGAAATGAAATGATGTCCTTCATTATTCAATATATGAAAGTGTGGTCAAAAGTGTTCGCTCATATTACAATCATGAAAATTTCATAACTCACTGAAATCCAAGAGGATACCCCATTTAAACCTTGTAGAAATAATTTAATTTGACATTTAGTAAGGAAGATTTTTATTCAAAACTCTGTATTTTACTGAGTAAGCAGTACCTTCTAGGATATTATGGGAATTCTAAGGTCCCTCTAGAGGACTAGCTAGAGGACTGACAGCCCACTGTGCATAGATTTGCAAATCTTAAACTGTGGTCGACAATATTCAGGATGGTCTCCAAAATCCCATCTTGCACCATCAAAAAACTAATCAAACATTTTGGAGAGGAGATAACTCTTATTTTATTTTTTTTTTGCTATTTTATTTATTATTTACTTATTTATTTACTTAGTGGTTGTGGAAGATGACATGTGTGTTGCAAATGGAGTCAGAATGGTTTAATCTGGCTTACTCATTTCCTATTTTAATATGTTCGAGGGCCACAGAGTAAACAACTTATGTTATTAGCTGTATTGCACTTGCACACTTGTTATGTAATTATAACTTTGCTATTTTATGCCACTGAATGTAACACACGTGTGTGTGTGTGTGTGTGTGTGTGTGAGACAGTTTTGGTTTTGGCAATGAGCCACTATTGTCCGTAGCCCCTTTAAAAGAAAAGAAGCACTTGGTCAGCTAGCACGGTGCTGACCCGGGGAGCTAGCACTGCCCTGCTCTGCCCTGCTAGCTAGCCCTGCTCTGTTTGGCCTTGGTTCTACTAGCTCACCTCTGATGGCCTTGGCTTGGCTCAGCTCAGCTCTGCACACTGTGAGCTCCAAGAGGGAGGAAATCTCTCTGTGAGCATTTTCCTTATGCGTTACAAGTTCCAAGAGGGAGGAAGTGCCTGCGAGCACTGCTGTGGGCTTTGCAAGCCTACTAAGAGCTCTGTGAGCTCCCAATAAACTCAGCCAATAAACAAGATGACATCAGTGTTTTGTGTCTTTCTTTCCAGCTATCTGCATCTCTGCTTGACCCACCCTTCAGAAGAGAAAAGAACATTGCAAAATAACATGGTAAATGATATGGGGTATTAAAAAAATCATCATCCTAGGAAAAATGCTCCAATTGTTCAAATATCTTCTTTCTCTCCAGGAAATGATTAGAAGGAGCAACAAAGAGTCTCAACCAACTCATCTTGAGCTCATTAGGGACCTTTACCAAGTATGCTGGGGAGGACGAAGTGCTGTTCCAGTTTTATTCTGGTCTTCAAAAAACCAGTACATGGTTCTTGTGGTCTCTGAGATAGGAAAGATAGAAGGAGCAACAGGGAGGCCTAAGCAGCTCCGCTTGCGCTCATCAGGAATCCCCCACCCAGCCTGTTATTGGGTAAGAGGGGCTGCTCCAGTCCAAGCACTGCAAAGTGGTCTACCACCTTACATCCTATATCCAGCTCAACTTCCAGCCACATTGGGAGCAGAAACACTTGGGCATACAGGAACCAAACACCTGAAGATGGGAGACTCTGGAGGAATTCTACCCCTACTATTCCCCTAGCAATAAAAGGTGAGAAATACATCTCTGAAAACCTGAACCTGAAACTTCTACTGTGAATTCCACACTCCCCTTCACAGTAGAAGAGGGAATATGGCACAGAGCTAATGAATACCACAGGGAAGGGCATGAGCTCACAGCTATGGTAATATGCTCCATATAAGTAGAAATAAGTGAGTATATTACCAGATGACTAAAAATCAATCCAGAGCCCCAAGAAATAGGAGAAAACAAGGAAATGTCTCTGCCTCAAGGGAACATAATAACTCCTCACTCAAACAATGGGTAAAACACAGGAAAACACAGTAATGTCAGGAAAATAATTCAGAATATTCACTGTAACAAAACTCAATGAGATGCAAGAGAAAATAGTAGAGCAATACCAGGAGATGAGAAAATCATTCCAGGATTTGAAAGAGGAACTCCATAAAGAGACAGACATGCAGAAAAAGAATCAAAAAGAATTTCTGGAGTTAAATCATATGACGCAGGAAATCAAAACCTCCCCCCAAAGTTTCTACAACAGCTTAAACCAGGCATAAGAAAGAATCTCTTGAAGACAAAACCTCTGATTTAGGCCAAGCAACTGAAGAGAATGAAAGAATAACCATTAAAAATCAGGACAACATATGAGAAATCTTAGACATCATTAAATAACTAAACATCCACATAATGAGTATTCTGGGAGTTGAAGAGACAGGTGAGAACATAGAAAAGCTCTTTCATGCTATGTTATCTAAAAACTTTCAAAATTCAAAATTTAGAGAGACATACAGACATTCAAATTTAGGAGTACAAAGGACACCAAATAGATATAAGAAGATCCTCTCTAAGGCATATCATAGCCAAATTGGTAAAAATACAAAACAAAAAACAATACTCTAAACATGGCAAGAGAGAAATGTCAAGCTATTTAAAAAGGTTACCCCATGAGACTAACATTGGACTGTTCAACTGAGACAATGCAAGCAAGAAAGAAAAGGGAAGACTTATTTAAAACTCTGAAAGAAAAACAATTTTTGGTAAGAGCACTCTACCTAGCAATACTGTCCTTAAATTGGGAAGGAGAAATAAAATCATCCCCAGATAAACAAATGCTGAAAGAATTCAGCAGAACTAAATCAGCTCTTCAGGAAATACTTAAGGGAATATTACACCTGGAAAACTAAATGGAGATAAGTATAAGTAAGGGAATACAAAACAACTAGAAAAAAGGATAAATTCATATCAATACAAACATTGAATATCAGAGTTAAGTTTCCCAACTAAAAGTCTAAAAATGCAAATTCAACTATCTTAAACACAAGGAGGTTTAATTGCGAATTCAGCATTTATTTGATAAACAGTTGTCTCCACGGGTTTCATTTTATATATTTATTATGACCAGTACTCATTGCTTAAAATCACATGATAGGAAAAGTTCTAAATGTTACAAGGAGCTGAGTCTTTCTTTGGAAATGAATTTAAAGAAGGCTAAAATCAAGAACTTTGTAAAGACTATAAATTGCTAAATCACTGACTTTACAACGTCCTTACTTTTAAACATCTCTTTCAATTTTGTTTTATTTTTGCTTTTTTGAGGACTTTATTTTATTTTATTTTAATTTCTTTTATATATTCAATCACATATGTCACTTGGTTTGTAAAGTGAATGATCCAACATGAATATATTTCTCACCAGTCCACTTGGGGGGTACCATACATGTTATCATGAACAAATAACAACCTATTTCTTTGTCCTGTAAATGTCTTGTCTCTCTATTTTTCTTCTTAGTGTCTTTCCCTCAGACTCTTCTCCTTCTCCCACTTTCTTCTCACACTATATCTGGTATCTATAGCCATTTTCTATGTTTCTGTATCTCAAGGACTTATTTCTTTATGCACAACACAGCACTATGATCTTATAAGAACCCACAGTGAGTGAGTTAAAGCTTTCTTTATATATATTTCTTTATATATCACTTCCTAATGAGCTATTATAATGTACAATTTTGTCCATCTCTTGTTAGACCAATGATACCACAGATCTTTTCAGACTGTAAACTCTTATCTCCCATAGTCCACTACATGGAAATTACAAATTCTTCTTTCATTGATTTGTAAGATTATCTTTTTTTAAAAAAATCATCCTCATTAATTTATGAGACTTTTTGTTGTCTGATTATTCAATTTGCTTTTCTTTAGAACTGCATTTCACCATAAAAAACATCATAGACAATTTAGTACACACTTTTAGAATAAACAGTGGAGTGGATTTCAAATGTTCACAGCATAATATAATGTTAACTGATGAACATGGTCAATATTTTTATATCCTTGATTTGTTTAGTAAACACCATACTCATGTTTTTAAAGAACATTCTGTACCCTATGATATATAGTGGATATATATATAAGTCATAAATTATAATAAAATTTATAAAAAATCTTCTTCCTTATCCTCACCAATAACCCTGCTACTGTATTTGTTATATGACCTACTTTCCTCTGTATATTTGGTATTATTGGAAGGTATCAGATTTTAATAAGAGGTTTCCACCCTTCATTATTGTGAAGGACAATGTTTATTTCATGTTGAAAATATTGGCTCAAATTTTAGTCTATTATTTTGCCACTCATTATGACATATTAAATTACTATAGAAAGGAAATAATTCATATATTATAAAAGAAAAATAAGACGGTTACCACCATTGCCCCGTTGAGACAGCTGAAAAGCAGGAGCATTTTGATTATTATTACTGCTATTTTTTGTGCCATTCCTGGAAGTATTTCTACTCAAGGGCAGCATTTTCTCATTGAAATAACAAGAGCAACAATGCTGGCACCAATGCTTAATTATGTCTAATGCATTTAGTAAGTTTATTCTTCCAAGAATAAGTTGGAAAGGTAGGACATTTAGTGCCACCATCAGTGCATATCCTCTTATACCAACCAGGGAAAAGTGTAATAGCTCAAGTTTTAATCTTTGTGTTGATTGGCCACTAGCCATTAGAATAAACCATAAAGATGTGTGAGATTTCTAGGCACTAACTTTGAACTGATACACTGAAGCTAAAATGGAGAGATTACAAGAAGAATAAAAGTAATCACCTCAAACGTAATAAGAGTATTAGGTCTCCAAGACAAAGATGAAATATGAAGTGTTAGAAAAATTCATACAGGCCTATAATATGAGGCAACCATGGAAATGGCCATGGTCTTGGCAAGTATTTTACTTTGTTAGTGGGCCAACCTTTATCAAACCATTCCACAAGTCTAGAAAACACCCTTGCCAACATCTTCCTTTTAAATGTGAAAAGTTGAAGAAAACCCTTAACCCTTTGTTACTAAAATAAACTGGCAAGTTTTTACACCATTTTCGTGGTGTTTTGAATAGCTGAAACAGAGCAGACTAGCCTGAGGTCAAAAGAATTATCCCTAAATTCCATTTACACTGCTACTAGGAGTTCATGGTACGTTTATAACCTTTATCCAAAACTCGTGCTTGGATATTGTTACTATCATAATTATTGTTTAAAATCAAGTTACTATTGTGGACACTGAAGTCATGCTGCTGTGTTACTAGGAAACCAAACTGGTAAGAAAATAGTTCTTTTCACTTGTTAAATAAAATAATATGACACATGTTTGAATAGAAAATGGTGGAGAAATTCAATGTAATTGGGCTACACAGGCCATGTTGTTCAAACTTCATTGATTACTCTATTGGGAGAGAAAAAAGGTCAGTTCTATAAAGCAATAGAATTGATTATTTTAAAAATGAAACTGACCTGATTGTTATCTGGGTGGACTGAAATGGGCTTTGTTCATTGTGTGAGTGGTCTGTAAAACCAGAACTATGATACAGGGTGACATGAGAAATAACATTAAGAAAAAAGACTATTTAAAGTAATAGCTGTGATTTTTTTTTTTTTTGGTAAAAATATTGAAAGGTATTAATATAAAAAGAATTTTATATGATAAAGTTTTTGTCTCCAGGACAAATGGCTAAAGTAAAGGATAAGAAGGGACAGAAACTGAAAGTCTAAAGCATGTTGAAGAGTCATGCTGGAAAAGTTTGAGAGTAACAAAAATTAATAAAATTAAGGTTTGTTGATGCATGTTCTAAAGCTGGTTATACTGATGTGGTGCTGTCAGTCACAATTCTGGTTATCATCTTTAAGTGCTGTTTTCAACAGAAATAGCTGAATTTTTTTGTCTATTACGTCATTATTGTAATGAACTGCTCTTCTTGCTTAGAATCCACCACACTACAAATGGTGGTTGTTCTAGTGAACACCCATCATGACTTCTATCAGAGGATCCCTAGATAGACCTCTGTTGAAAACCCCCTGACTGACATCGCCTGGTCATCATCCCACCTCATTCAGTCAGAATAATCAGTTGTTGGCCTTTTCTTCTAATGGAGTTAGAGGTACTTCGTCAGAGGGGGGATTGAGACAGGAGTTAGACCACATTTACAGTTAGATAGTGCAGGGGGCCCCTGAGAAAAGAGATCCACTGAGTTGTATGGCCTGACTATTAAAATATTGCCTTTACTAAGAGAGATTTTTGTTATAGGGCACGTGTGCTCACAGGAGAGACAGGGAGATGGAAAGAGAGGTTACCCCACAGGGGGAATGGCCACATTGCAATCCTTTCTCCTCCATTTTCCTCTCGGGATTTTGGGCATGCACACACACTTGCCCAGCATGAGTTTTAAGCCAACAGGTCCAGGACTTGAACTACAGTCGACTATGTGCGAGTCCAGCAATGTAACAATTATGCTATCTGCTTGTCCCCAAATCTTGCCCATTTTTGTTTGATTCTAACTCCTCTTCTCTCCCAGTCACCATACTCCTTTGCTCTTAGATATATATATCTTGTTCTTAAAAAATGATACATTTTTTAAGTCCCCTCTTGCAATGGGACTCGATTAGAGAAAAATGAAAGGTCAGATGGACATAGTCCAGGACACACAGATAATGTAAAAGGGTCATCACAAAGACCAGAATGGGGCAAAGCATTCTCTGACAGCTGGGATCTCCCTGATTCTGGTTGATGAATTCCAAAATACAGATCACCAGGCCCTCAAAGTTAACTGAGATAATGACCACTCCCAAATTAACACCTTAGGGTAGGTTCATGACTATATGCCTCTTTATAATGGTGGCTAATTGGAAACTGGTTTGTCTAGAGAATCAGTGTGGTCTCAGTGTAAAGAGCTCCTTTCTAATTCTTTTTTTTTTTTTTTTTTGAGAGGTTTTTTCTATAGGGGGCATGTGCTCGCCAGAGAGAAAGAGAGACAAAAAATGAGAAAGTGAGAAATCACCCCCCAGGGGGGATGGCCACGCTGCAATCACTTCTCCTCCATTTTCCTCTCAGTATCTTGGGCACGCATGCACATGTGCCCAGAGTGAGTTTAAGCCAATGGGTCCAGGACTCGAATCACGGTCGACTAGCTATTACACTAACTGCTTGTCCCATCCTTTCTAATTCTTAAGACCTGGTACTGTGTCTTAACTAATAGGACATGAGACCTCCTACCATGAGGAGAATGTGTACACAGATTTTTCCTAGTTGAGGTAAAAGCCCTCCATCCCAGTTTTTTCTCAACAACCCATTTTCTGGGACTCCTTCCTTCTCCTTGGGAGCTCTGTTTTTCTTTCCTTCTCCTTCAATAAACTCTCCACTTTCTATACCTTCAAAAAGAAAAAAGAAGAAAAAAAAAGCAAATAAATAAATAATGCTTCTTTTCCTGGTATCCAGCTATCCAATCATACTCAGCTATGAAATCACACTGGTGGTTAAGTCCACTTAAGTCATGGCAGGAGAAAAGAAACAAATCAAAATGGACATCTAGAAGCCCTACAGAAAAGCTTTTGTATCCTTTTGGGCTGTTTTAACTGGATAACCTTAACAGTTATTTTCTTGAGTAAAGCAGAGATGTTTGACAAAAGCAGTAGCAATAATATTATTGAGCCCTTGCTATAAGTCGAGTTTCCTGCTAGGAATTTATGCACGCTATTAAATTTTATCCCACAAAAAAAGTTAGGTAGACATTATTTTCCAAATTTTACAGATGGAAAGCTGAGGATCAGAAAAATAAAGAGCTTGCCAGGGGTCAACAGCCATAAGTAACTGAGCTATGATGTACTACCAGGTCTATCTCATTGTATGAACTACATTGCCTGGACACAACTCTATTTGAATCTTTATCTTTATCTCTCTCATCTCTATATTTCTATCTATATTAATATGTGCATATTCATATATATGAGTATACATTTATTTTAGGCAGTTTGATGGTACAATATGCTAAGGAGAGATAGCTCTTTAGCTTTGATGCTCAGTGTCCTGCTCTTTTTAACCGTTAGCTTTTGGTTTCTTCATTTTTCCTTTTTTAAATTGGAAGAACTTGTTACTAAATAATGTTTAAAACTATTTGAGATTGTTGGCTTAGAGTTGCTGTCAAATTACGGGACAAGGCAAATCCGAAGGAAAACACACCCCAGGAGACAGAACAGGTTCCAAAGGCTGAGAAAAAGAATCAAGGAGGTTGTGCACATTTCTCCAGCCATGGCAGAACCTTGTGACTAGCCTGAGAAAGGATAAACCTCTGTGTTTCGTCTGCTTTGTTCAAAGTTGTTTGATATAAACAAAGTGGAGTTTGATGACAAAAGATCTTTCCTGGTCTACCCTTCTTCCCCTGTTCTGTCTAATTTTTGGAGGTACCAATATCTTGGAAACCAGTCAATCAAACTCAAAGACCCTCCTTGAAAACAAATGGACATAGTCTATAAGTAAATGTATTCAAGGAGAGGCTGTGAATGTGTTTGCTTACAAGAATGCTTTCTTAAGCATTAGAAAGGAACTCTTTACACTGAGACCACCAGGGCACTCTGTTTTCTAAAAGCAAGCAGTCTTGACATTTGTCTTTATTTCCCTATTATCAGTAGAGATGCAATCCAGACACTTGGGGGCTTGGGAAAAAACCATGTGTTTATTTTAACGCATTCTCTTCTAGGGTTCAGTTGCCAGCATGTAGAGCTGTGCCTTGTCCCCCCTCTATCCACTCCCCGTGCATGCATCCTGGGGCCAGAGAGCCAAACACTATGAGCCAAAAGTATTTTCAATAGAAATACCGGGAGAGTGTTGTTTCTAATGGCATGGGTAAAGCAAACAGAGTGAAGGCCAGCATGTGGGAGTCCCAGACCTGGGCCTCTGAGAAAAGAAAGTACAAGCTAAACTGAGGACAGTAGGAAGACCACACTCACTTCCCAACAGGAATAATTCAAGGAAATGTCTCTTGTTACATTGCACATTTTGTTGCTATTGTTTTTATGTTTTAGAGGCTTGCCATAACACTAGCTGGAGAGAAAGAGAGAGAAACAGTGAGCGGGAAAGTGAGAAGTCACTCATAGGGGAAATGGCCACATTGCAATCCCTTTTCCTCCATGCCCCTCTTGGGATTTTGGGCATGTACGCACACACGTCCACTGTGTTTTTCAGTTGTTAGGTTTAGGACTTGAATGGTGATCAGCCATGTGGAAGTCCAGCACCTTAACCATCATGACACCTGCTGGTCCCAACATTGTATGCTTTTAAAAGGGATGCCTCCAAAGGAACTTGTCAGAAATTATACTGTTATGAGTAAGTACACGAATGTTTCAGTCTCTTTGTACAAAGAGTGTTTACTAATTGCCCGTCTACATGTGAAGCACATTTGCGGTGTAGAGGCCCAGTCCTATTTTTCTCCCCTAAAAGATTGTCACATCATATTGACACTGCCTGTGTATACAGTGGCTCTCCTACCAGAAAAAGCCTTCTGTAGGGAAGAAGAGGGCCCATTCCAGTTTTCTTTTCTGTAACTCAAGGCAAATTCAATGGTTTATAAAGGCTCAGATTCCAAGGACTTACCACCTTGAAGGAGAATTAAATGAACTGATAAACATGCATCTAGTGAGGAACTACTGAGTCATGTAAGGGGTGCGGCCAGTCTGTGTTAGCTCAATTCAAGAAGCCCCTGAGGGGACTGAGGGGGATCACCAGCTGTTCAGAAGGTAGTGATGCTTACACTGGGTCCTCAGACAGTTGGGATGTGAATAAGTAGGGAAAACAATAAAAACTTGAAATATGGAAGAAGTACAGAAAATGAAAAATTAATCCTGCTGTGTGAGATGAACTTTTGGGAATTTCAAATCTAAGCAAGATGTGAGGCAGTATGTGATAGTGGAGCAATGCCTTAGGTTCCACACTAAGTTGGGGGGTAAATGTTAGAGGTAAGAGTGCACTTAGAGCAAGGAGGAGACTCATCCATGGACTGCATCTAGCCTGTGGTGACCTGCAGGCCTAGTATCAACTGGCAACGTGTCAGTGTCTTAAGGTGTCCTACTGGCAATTGTACCAACACTGACCAAAGAACTGGGCACCACAGTTGGCTGTTTGGAAGAAATATTGCTTTTATAAGAAGACCATATTGATGATTATGTTTTATTTCGTCACTTGTGGAAATGGAAGCCTCGTCATGATTCTTGAGCCTGTACTGGAAGTGTCATAGGAAACGTACTGAGTCCTTTTAAAGAGTGCTGAGCATTCTGGTCAAAAATGTTCTAGGAGGTACTTTCATGTTCAAACCAGAGGAAAAAATAGTTTGCATCCAGATTTGCTTTTGAAGGTATGGCATATGGAGGGGCAGTGGGAAAGGAGGGAAACCCTGAGTGAGAACCACAGCCTGGAGCTCTGGCACGGTGATGCTCACACAGTGTCCAAAGGACTCGGATCCTAAGCTTTAGAAGATTGAAGTGAATCTCCGTTTATGAACAGTCTTAGAAAACAGTAAAACAACAGAACTCTGAACAAGAGTATCAATAGAATTAGACAATATGAAAAGTTAAGAACCTGAAGGAGAAGCATGAAAACACAATTGCCAAATGGTTTAAGACAACAATGGCTCTGGGGAGATGTCATGAAGAATAATGTTGGTAAATAATGTAATACCCATTTATTTTTCCAGAAAAAACCAGCTAATAAAGATAAGGTTAAAATGATGGTAAGTATAGAAGATTAAACCTAAAGACTCAACGCAAAGATGAAAGAATATGAAAAATAGAACAAATGCTACATAGTATCCATTTAACTATTAGAAACTGACAAATATGGAAGATTTTTTTAAAAGAGGTTTTTGCATTAGGGTATGTGGGTTCACTGAGAGAGAAAGAAAGAGAGGCAGAGACAGTGAGAAGGAAAGAGAGAAATCATCTCCCTGAGAGGATGGCCATGTCCCAATCCCTTCTCCTATATTCTCCTTCTGGGATCTTGGGCATGGGTGCACACACTCCTGGCATGATTTTCAAGCAACTGGATCCGGAACTTAAACTGTAGTGGGCCATGTGTAAGTCTAGCCATGTAACCACTCCACCATTTGCTGGCCCCCAATATGGAAGATTTAATGCTAAGTGAAGTAAGCAAGACTATAAAAGAGAGGCATTGTATGTCCCCACTTAATATATACCAAATGTCTGCACTCTATGGCAGAAACTGAAAGATTGCAAGGTATAAAAACATTGAGAGCAATTGTGGATACTAGAGACAGTGTGGGTGGGTGATGTGCAATAGGGAGGTGGGAGGGAGGGAATCAAGGGGAAAATAAATAAATAAATAAAAATAAAAATAATAGTGTATACTGTAAAGATGTACAATAATGAAATGTAAATAAGAAATCATAAAATTTAAATCAAAACAAACAAAGAAAGAAGGATACCAGTTTAGATGCTAATTGCAAATCTTTATTATGCTTCCAGCCCTAAGGAAGAGAAAATAACACCCTACATGCCACAGGTGTCTGTCACACCCATGGAAGGGCAGGGGGACAATTGAGATGTCTGCTCCTGCGTATCAAATGTATTTCCAGTGTCAGCCTTGGGAGGAGATGATAAGAGAAAGGGTGTGGATTTTAGATGAGATGGAAGGTAAACCTCTTGAATTTCTCAAACCTGAGCTCTAAGGTCTGGAGATACTGTGTATTTCTGGTGGTAACAGATGACAGATAAATCAAAGTTCCAGACTCAAGAATAAGATAGTGATGGTTGAAATAGTTTGACCATTTAAATAAGCACATAGAGGTAAAAAACAACATAACTTTAAAAAAAGGGGATCAATACTATTTTACAAAAGAAGATTGGTGGCAATCACAACTTTAATTAGATTAACAAAATCTGACATAAAATGAAATGTTAAACTATACCTTCTTTTTTTAAACATTTATTTATTTAATTTTATTTATTATTATTATTAATTTTCAATAAAGCACACATAATCATCAGAGAGAAACAGAGAGACAGAGACAGAGAGCGAGAAAGTGAAAATCAATTCGCTAGGTCCAGGACTTGAACCATTGTCGGCCACGTGGGAATCTGGTGCTCTAACCACCATGCCACTTGCTGGTCCCTATACCTTCTAAAAAGTGATTAAACATTATTTATTTGCTTTTGACTGTGACATTTAGTTAAACACAGATTTTAAAATTATCTTTGAAAAAATTATGTTACTGGAGTTAGAAGTCTAATGGCATACACACACAACTCAAAAAATTACAAAAGAGGGAACCAGCAGTTAGTGTAATGGCTATGTCGCTGGACTCCCACGTAGTCGACCGCGGTTCGTATCCCGGGCCCGGTGGCTTAAAACTCACGCCAGGCGTGTGTGCGTGCGTGCCCAAGATCCCGAGAGGAGAATGGAGGAGAAGGGTTGCGGCGTGACCATCCCCCCTGGGGGGTGATTTCTCGCTTTCTGTCTCTATGTCTCTCTCTGTCTGTCTGGCAAGCGCACGTGCCCTATAGTGAGAAAAACCTCTCAAAAAAAAAAGGGAGATTAGACTAAAAAAAATGACAGAAACAAGAATAAATATAAAAATAGGAAAGGATCATATCATTAAAAGAGCCAGACTGTATTAAAGTTAAATCCAGTGTTACGTTTGCTACCATTGCTAACTATTTAAATAGTTAAATAAACTTTAAGTAAACAAAACTAAACATTGCGATTAAAAAATGATTAAGGTTATGTGAAATAATTATCAGGAAAAAATAATATTGTATAAAATAGATAGGAGGTTTTTTTATTGCTAAGGAGTAATATTCCTTTTGAAGATTCAACAGTCATTATCCTACCCTTGTATCCAGAAGTATATCTTAAACATGGACAAATCAAAACTTATCTAAAATAGAAGAAACTAATTCTAGTTGAAGATTTCAAAATGTCTTTCTAATCTGCTATTGATTAAAGAACCCCAACTAGATCTTCCTTTCAGTGTATTGCAGAGCAACCAGATGAATGATAACATAGAAGACTTGAAAAATACATTTAATAGAGTTGATTAATTGATTGGTATATAGCTTTTCAAAGAAAACTGGGAAAAATTTTTTTTTCCTCTTATCCATGGGAAATTTACAAAAACATACCGAAGTAGGCCCTGTGGAAAACTGCAATAAGTTTTATAAAACACTAAGGAGTTAGGCCATCTCCTCAGAAGACTGAGTGGCATTAAAAACTTAAGATAGTGACTTGGACTTTCTCATATGAGGCTGCTAGGACTGTAAATCATTTTAAACTCTCTGGAAAGCAGTTTGGCAATATGTACCAAGATGTTAAATGTGTGTTTATCTATTTATAGAGCAATTCCACTTCTGGGAATCCATTATGAAGAAATGTTTTGAAATATGAATACAAATTTTTGCCAAAGTTTTTATCAACCTGTTTATCAATTGAAAAATTATTAAGATATGATATCTCCATATGATGGCATATTGTGCAGAAAGTAAAATAATGCCTAGAAAGGTAGTTTAATGACATGGGAAAATGAAAATGATGTAATGTAATATGAATAAAGGAAACTAAAACTGTATTTAGTATTATCTTAGAGACAGAGAAAGAAAGTGTAGTTGAAGAAAGGACACTAAAAATATTTATCATAACACATTTGACTGTTGTAATAATGACTTTTAGTTCATTTTCTGTAATTATCTGTATTTTAATATTTCTGTTTAAGATATCTGTATTTGAAAATAATAAAGAATAGCACGATTTATTTTCTAAAATTTGTATTTATATTTCTATCCTCCAATGGGGTCTTCACACACAATCTGTTCCCGGCCTCCACCAGCCCAGATCATTGGCACATGTGTGCAGCACAGTGTGTAGAGGGAGGCTTCAGGACATGAACCTGGAACTTCCTCTGTAGGTCTTACATTGAAGAATGTTACACCACTGTCTAGTCCCACATGATAATCTTTTTTTTTTCCAGACCCAAGAGAGAAATTTTATTTCCTTTTTTTGATATATATATATATATATATATGTGTGTGTGTGTGTGTGTGTGTGTGTGTGTATCACACCCACATTTAACTACATAACTATTACATTTAGTCACTGTACATCTTTACAGTATAGTTTTCACAGCATAGCTTTTCTCAACTTGGATACTGTGTATATCAGTCAAGACAAAGACGTTACCATATACGTTATCATCAGCAAGTAACTTTTAATTTTTGTGTCAAGTAAACATATTTTTCCCTCTTCCCCTCCCTCTATTCCCATTACCCACTCCATTCCCTATTATTCCATGATAATAAATAAATAAATAAATAAATAAATTTTCACTTGAAAACTGTTACCATTGATCTCCACTCTTTTTTTTTTTTTTTTTTTTTTGCCACAGAATGCATGCTCTCACTGAAAAAAAGGCAGAGAGAAGGAAAGTGAGAAATCACCTCTTGGGGGTGAGGGGGAAAATTATGCTCAATCCTTTCTCTTACATTTTCCCCTTGGGATTTTTGAGCATGCATGCACATGCACCTGGTGTGATTTTCAAGTTGCCGGGTCCAGAGTGTTAACTCCAGTTGGCCATGTGGAAGTACAGTCCTTAATCCCAGTGCACCTGCTGCCTTATCTCCCCACTCCAACTTTGAAGGCTTCATTTTTAACTTAATTTTTCTATGAGTCTGAAGGAAAAAAAACACATGCCCTTGGCGGTCTTAGAGTACAACCCAGGTGGTAGCACAACTTTAGAGCAGGCATGTTAGTGGAAGGGATATTTACCAAGACAGTTGCCACAGTGAAGATATTAATAAATTTTAAAGAGAGAAATTGCAGCCATGGTGTGGACTGATACTTTATCAATAGATGCTACCATGAAATTCAGGTCGAATTATGCACAATGAGTTTAAAATTTGTTCTTGTGTCTACTTCAGTAGCTGCCAGAGGGCTGGATATTGAAAATGTTCAACATGTTATCAATTTCGACCTTCCTTCTACCATTGATGAATATGTTCATCGTATTGGGCGCACTGGTCAATGCGAGAATACCGGCAGAGCTATTTCCTTTTTTGATCCTGAATCAGACAGCCATTTAGCACAACCTCTAGTGAAAGTACTGTCCGATGCTCAACAAGATGTTCCTGCATGGTTGGAAGAAATTGCCTTTAGTACATATGGTTCTGGCTTCAGTGGTACTACAAGAGGAAATGTTTTTGCATCAGTTGATACTAGAAAGAATTACCAGGGCACGAGCACTTTGAACACAGCAGGATTTTCTTCTCCACAAGCTCCCAATCCAGTAGATGACGAATCATGGGATTAAAGCTGAAACATCCTTCAAGTCATGGTACAGTTTTCATGCACAGAAGAAAATAGTTTGGATTTTTGAGTTTTTAACAGAAGTGTGAAACCTGACATTTTCACATCTCCTGTCCTTCCGTTCTCACTCTTGCCCTTTAGAAAAAAAAAAAAGAAAAAAAGAAAAAAAAAAAAAGCCTCACTGACTAGTTATGTGAAATGGTACAAGTTGCAACATGGCAGATACTGATACAAATGGTTTTAACTGGAAATATTAAAGCATTCTAAATATCTTGCTTATTTCTAATGTATTCTTTAGAGGATTTAAGACATGTTTCATTATTGATCCCACAATACAAGCATTAAGATATTAAAAAAAAAATGTGTCCACAGCTACATTAATGCTCTTCCTTTAGAGACAAAATTCACTTACTTCTTATTTAACCATACATTCCCATTAGTCCTATATTGTAATTTTACTCATTCTCCTGCAAAAATTATTAATGGCGTTCCTTTAACACCCAAGTAAGTTCTATTTGGATGACAAGTTATCTGTCTAGTCACACCCACACACCCACACCCTCACACACACAATTTCACTATATATTTCAACTTGTATCTTTGCTGCAGTCACCCTGGCCTTCTTTAAGTTTCCCTTATCTATTAGACTCTCTTTATAGAGTGTTTGACTTCTGGATGGAGGGCTGTGTTGTGGTGTGTTTCTGTGGCAGCTGATTAAGAAGCTGAGTATACAGAAATTAGCAGGAGGGGATTGTTTTGTTTCATTAGCTTTGACTGGCTCTTGAGACAAGATACACTGCTGAGTTTGAGGCATGAGCTTCAGGGCTACAGTAGAAAGCAGGTCGCCTGGGTTCTCTGAATACAGTTATTGAAAATACAGTATCACCAAGGATGCAGGTGTGGAGAGAAACTAATGGGAACACCCATAAGTAAGCAATGCTAAGGCCTCAGCAATCAAATTAGTAGAGAAGAGTAGAAGAAAAGGAAAGCAAGCCAAACTCAGAGGAGACAGGAAACCTAACATAAGAGACTAGCTTATAGGAGTAGCAGGATGATCAATTGCACAGAACACAGCGTGTATGGATTTTCAGAACTTATTTGAGCTTCCATGGATACAGTCATCCCTTGGCATCTATTATGAGAGATTGGTTTCATGACCCACCTATCCCTAAGATAATCAAAACCTATAGATATTCAAGTCCTTTACATTAAATGATATAGTATTTGTATAATCTGTGCACATCCTCTTACATACTTTAAACCATGTCTAGATTAATTATAATAACTAATATAGTGTAAATTTTATAATAGTTGTTACACTGTATTTCTTTTATTTATTTTATCTCCTTTGTATTATTATTCTATTTTTTTTAGAGATTTTTTGCTTAAGGGCATGTGTGCTCACCAGAGAGACAGAGAAACAGAAAGTGAGAAATTATTTCAAGCTACTGGGTCTAGGATTTGAACCGCAGTTAACTACATTGAAGTCCAGTACCTCAACCACTACACCACCTGATGGCCCCTGTTATTATTTTTTTTAATCCAAGAATGGTTGAAGCTGTAGGTGTGGAATTTGTGGTTATAGAGAGCCAACTACATAGGAAATGGCTGGTAAAAGTGGGAGAACATCCAGTTTATCAAGCAGACTTACAGAGATCACATTCTATACTCAAAGGATGGAATTCCATCTATTTATGGGAAGGGAAACAGAATCCAGAATCCAGCCTAACTGGAGAAGGAGACAGGAGAGTCAGAAACAATCTGGGTTTAAGGTAAATTTTCATTCCTTAAGGGGAATGAGCTTATTGGACAGAAGCACAAGGCAGGAGCTGTGCTCTGATCACAAGTGGAGTGGAGAGAAATCGTCCAAAATCCTGAGGACCAAAAGTTAAGCATTGATAGCTAGAAGTCACCACTATGGACAACAAAGTCTAATTTCAAGGTCCATTAGGTACAGACTGTGAAGCTTCTGACGTCCTTAACGTCCCAGCCTGGAATGCACCTGTGCCATAGATGGGACCAAAAGATGGATTCTACTGAGGGGATATGGTTGGTCAAAAGTAAAGGGAAAAAAAAGGGAGGGGCTGGCAACAAAGAGAGGTGAGGAGAGAGGGACCAGAGCGTGAGGAAGCACTGAGATAAGGGAAATACATAGCAGAGACTACATAGTCTTCTTGCCTAATACTAGGTTCACGACTAATAGAAACTAGCCCTGTGAGGAACTGGTTTTGATGCTACATTTTCTTTGCTTAATTGTTTAAAATTTAAAAATTATTTCTTATAAATGCAAAACAGAAAAAAACCCAGTCTTTTTCCCAGTATTGTCATAATCATATTTAAGTACAATATTAAGGGATATGATAAAATAAACAGTGTTTTTTGAACAGATGTTTTGTGCTACTCTGCCTGGGAACAGCTGATATATATAAGGGTCTAGTCTAAGACCCAGTTCAAAAATAATATTTTGGTTGGACTAAATACTCTTTTGATTTACACCTAACATTACCCTTGATTTTGACTGAAAGCCAAGCTTGAAAAACAGAAAGAAATTTAATGCAATTTCCTGGTTCTGAGCAGCACTGAAAAGCTCAAAAGGAGACTAATCCAAGATCTGAAAGAACTTTCCCATCTTGTCATCATATGCCTGTGGATTGATAAACTTTGGTTCTGACCCTTAAAATCTACAAAGTTTCCCATGAATATTGCTAATCTATTTAGGATAAGTAACTGAGTTGAAAGAATGAATCATGGACCTTTCTCATAAATATTTTGTGTATTTACAATAATACTCAGGGTAAGTTGAGCAAACTTTTTGGTTGTCAGGAAAGTCATGATGTATTTTTGCATAAAGAAATATAGAAAAAATTACATCATGACTTGATGACATAATCTATTTTGAAAATATTAAACAGATCAATGCCAGCACTATAGCCTAGTGGTAGAAGGAGCCAGATACCACTTGGCTGACAATGGTTCAAATTCTGGCCCTAATGGCTTGTGAAACATGCCAATCATGTCTGCATGCATGCCTAAAATCCTGAAATGAAAGAGAAATGAGAAGAGATTGCAGTGTGACACACCTTATTGGGATACTTTCTCCTTCTACCCCTCTCTCTGGTGAAGACCTAGCTTAAGCTTCAATGACCATAGTCATCCATTTGTGTCTATTACAAGGGATTGGTTTCATGACCCACCAATCCCCAAGATATATCCCACCCTCCAGCAATTAAAAAAAAACAGTAATGATGATAATGAACTGAAATTTTAAAATTCAGAGCTTGTCTCATGAATGCCCTAATTTTTCTTACTTTTTTGCGGTTTCATGTAGCCTTTTGAAATTCTGTACTGTTATCCATGCTTTCTATGTTACAGTTTCTCTTCAGTTTTCTCTCAGAATACATTTCCTAATGTCAGGACTTGCTCTTCGAGAGCCTCTGCAACCTCCATCCCACTTAAATGTTCATATTCAACTCAGCTACAATAAGTTATTTAACAGATGGATATTTCTGTGAGAAAATATGAATTTCTTATTCGGATTAATCCCATTCAGGAAGCAAACATTAATTTCAATTGCTTGTATAAGCAAATAAGAAATGAGAAAATAAGACCTTGACAAAAAAATACTGAGGTCAATATATATTATTTTTGTACTAGTCACTGTTTTAATTAGCTATACTATATGCTGCTTCTTATGTGAATATTTAAAAATTAAATATATTCCATTATATTTCTGCTCTACCTTCAAATTAATGAAATGAGAATCTCTCTATTGAAAAAACTGATAATAATCTTAAAGTCTTTATTGAGTAACTACAGGTAGAGATGAAGTCTTAAGGTTGCTTAATTGACTTTGGAATGGGAAAAATTATATCTTTTTTCCAAGCACTTTCAGAATACAGTGTCAGGAGATAATGTAAAGAAAAAATTAAAAACAATTGAATTTGAAAAAATAAAACATAGAGGAAAGGGAAATTGGAGGAAAGGTTGAAAGAGTCAGTTATAAGGCAATTTTAATGCTCAAACAATATAATGGTGGTTCTATGTACGTGTCTCCATTATCAGAACATCAGTTTAAAACAAATGTAGTATCAGTCTTCTCCTGATTATTTCATTAGAATTTCTTTTCTCCCTCATCACATAGTTATTCAATTTTGAAAGTGATTTTGAAATTACGAAAACATTTATTGGTCACCATTTATTTTCACACAATCATTAATTCTACTGAATTGCACTCTTTAAAAAAGTCACTTTGCTGGGCCTAGCAGGTGGCATGGTGGTTAAGACACTTCGTCCCACATGATTGACCTTTTGGTTTGAGTTTCCACCCAATATCTTGAAAAATACGCTGGACACGTGTGTGTGCGCCCAAAATCCTGAGAGGAGAACGGAGGAGAAAGGACTGGGGCATGGCCATGTCCTGTGAGGGGTGATTATTTTTTTACTTTCTCTCTCTCTGTCTCTCTCTAGAGAGTGAATGATCCCTATGGCAAAAATCTAAAAGAGAAAAATAAGTCAATTTGATTCTATTAGCAGAATCCATAGGAAAATTGACTAGTTTGAATTTGACATAGTTAAACAAGCTTGACCATGTCGATCTCTTTCTAGTAAAAATTTTTGATGTCAAATGGGTGGCCTGAACATTATGATTGTTTCCTAGATATTCATTGCTCTTAAGGCTTCTGTTCCCTATAACCACCATCAATTCTTAAGAATAGCTGAGAAAAAAAATTGTTTCATTTTATTTGAATCATTTTGTAAAGTTAGTACATTTTTCCCTA
>NW_006160189.1:2228665-2270234 GCF_000334495.1 Tupaia belangeri chinensis | reverse complement strand
TTCCCTACAAATTTTCCATGTTTTTCCTTAGTATTTTTTTAAATCCCAGAAGAATTAACTTTATGAAGAAATTTTAGATCTATATTAATTGTAAATATTTCTGGTACTTCGTAATGTATTTATATTTTTGGAAAGCTAACAAAAATTGCCATGTAAATAATTGTTCTTTAACCAGTAGTTTTGAGGGCAGCCCATTTTACTATATATGTGCTATTATTCCCTGTTTCTATGCACCCAAGCAAAATACCCAGCTGGAAAATGTAGCTTCTCAATTATCTAAGATTTAGGATTAACAATGTGCAGAGTTCTAAAGATGGTTTGGAATGAATTAGCAGGCAAGGTTCTCGTGCTTATCTAAAAAATATCAAAATGATCTCTTTTTTTTTGGTTTCAAAATAAACCTAGCCTTCTAAAAAGTTTTCCAGTTATACCCAATCTAGCAAAGCATGATCAGAAAAAGGACTGGACCTGGACTCAGTAGAATTTGGCTCTAATCTAAGCTTCAAAGTTACTAGTTTATTTAATGTTTGACAAGTGAATTGACCTCTTGAAATCTTAGTTATACTGGATTGTAAATTTAGAATAACAATATTTATCTTAAAGGGTTATTCTTCAGGCTATTCTGAGCATATATTAGATGCTTAATGTATGGTGGTTCAATCCTCGTCTAAGGCTAAATTGACATACTCAAAATATCCAATAAGATTGAAGTCTTACAGTTTGGATACTATTGTTCTTTGTGTCATCTAGAATTTAAAATTTTATTAACATAAGTATACCTCAAATTATTTTTATCCCAAATTTAAATTATTCATATTTGCTTTAGAGAATTAAGAAGAGTGGATGTTTGTTATAATCTTTTTCTAAATGCATGTTTTTGGACAGATAACTAATTATTGCTATTGTTTTCAATCTTTTCATGAACTTTTCCAGAATTCTAGAAGATTTTAAGTAATTTTTATTCCTTATATTTGTATTGCAAGTAGAAAAAATGGACCATTATTATTAATAAGATAAAATTGTCATGAAATGACAATCAAGATTGTCACATTGCTAACACCAGATACCACTATGGCAATTCTATTCTCTCTCTCTCTCTCTCACTCTGCCTCGCTCTAGTGAGTGCCCTCTAGCAAATTTAAAATAAAAATAATAAATAAAATATAAATATCTACAGTATCCAGTCATGGGGTTTCACTCTGGTGCCTAATCATTTCCCAAAGGCCTCCTTTTTCAACACTGTAGTTGGATTAAGTCTTCACCCTCTCAACATGGTTAAAATGGCTCAGCAAATTTCAAAACAAGAATTGAATACTTTTTTTTCTTTTTTAGATAGAGCTTGTGTGTGTGTGCATAAGACAGAGAGAGAAAGAGAGAGGGAGATGAATAAGCAATCACCATAGGGTCTAATCATGCTATGATCTCCTTCCTCAAGATTTTCAGCTGGTCAGATCCCAGGCCTTCATATGTGTGCTTAACATGTTTTGGGCTGACTGAGCTGGGAATTTGAATCGCAGATACTAAGTGGGATTTGGTTCTCCTGAGCAACACAATACCACTGTGCCACAGAGTAAGCCCGGATCGTGGCCGTACACATTCAAACCAAAGCACCCCACTGCATGATTTCCTTCCGCGTTATTGCTCATGCACCTTCTTGATATGCCCATTCTCTTTTATCCCAGTCCAAACTGTATCCCTTTTGTAAGGTCAACATTTCATTAAGTCCAACCGCTCTCTGCCTCAATGAAAACTTTGACTATTTAAATTCTCAATCTCTGAATTTTCACAGCATTGATGAACTATCCCACTTAGCATGGAAATGTCTATGTATTACTGCATTAGTAGTTTATGCTTATCAGCTGTCTTCCTCTTGAGTATAATGTCTTTATATTTCACTTCACTGTACTCATAAACATTTAATAAAAGTATTGATTAACTGACATTTATGCTCACTTTACTTTTCAATATAAAATATCACAGATTTTCCAAGGTTAATTTCAGATGTTTGTACTGTGGTACTTGTGTTATTTTAAACTTTCTAGTATTCTGCTCCCAAAATACAACACTTGAACGGGAAATGACCTACAATATCTGTGTATATAGCTCATGAGTCAGGGAAGACATGAGGTAATTTCCCAGTGGAGGGAGAACAAGACTAAACACCCACATCTGGGATTTAGTTAGTAAATAAAAGAGAAGGAAGATGGAAAATACCACTGTACACTTTTATGTACCTTTTTGTACCTTTATGCACTCTGCTTTTCCTCCTGGTTGTCTGGATGAAATGAAAAGCACATGCTTGACCAATGAGACATACCTAAAGTGTTTATTCTATGCTTTATACTCTAAAACTTTTCTAGATGAACAGTATTAATATGAAATACAAGAAATGAAGGAAAAAGTTATCATAAAATTCCACTGCTGATTAGACTTGTAGGACCAGAGGATTCTCAAGATAAATTGTAGGTAATTAGCAAACAATGAGTTGCTTGGATAAGTATTACATCATGAAAACCACCTTTCCTAATAGGCTTGCTAGAAGTGGAGATGAGCCTGTGCACCTCACAATGTTCTTCTCTTACACCATCTAAACAAGATTCAAACTTTCCTTTCTCTTTTAAAAGTGTATGTACTGTGGTATTCCTTTAAAAATTTAAAAATTCATATTTAAATTATAATTGTAGTTTTGGTTACCTCTATTATTATAAACTCTCTAGAAACATAATTAAACTAAAGAAATAATTAATAATTAAACTAAAAAAATAATGTCATTAGATACTCTTAAAATTTCTAAATATAAGCTTCTGTGACTCAGAAAATAGATTTATATTTTCCTTTTCCCATTTGCCAATGAAGCAGCAATATAGATTAGTTTAATTGCATTAGTTGATGATGCATTTCTGAAAATATCAAGGGACTTCAAAAAATTGATGAAAAATTTTAATTAAAAATTAGTTTAGTGGGGCCATCAGGTAGTGTGGTGGTTAAGGCTTTGGACTCTCATGTGGTCAACCATAGTTTGAGTCCCAGATCTGGTGGCTTGAAAATTACAGTGGGCACATGTGTGAACGTGTCCAAAATCCCGAGACTGGAGGAGAAGGGATTGTGGTATGATCATCCTCCTTGGGAGGGGATTTTCTCACTTTTCCTCACTGTGTCTCTCCTTGGCAAGCACATGTGTTCCATGGCAGAATACTCCCCCTCCTCCAAAAAAAAAAATACAAGTTTGTTTTGGTGCAAAAACATTTTGAAGTCGGTGTATAGTTTTTACTTGTTACACATTTTCCATGAAAGTTTTGAAGACCCATTGTACATATTTTACAATTCACCTTTGCAGTTATACTTTGTACATATGTTAGTTGGTTAGAACTCATTAGTACTCCCTGTGAACAATAGGAAGAAATAGGTTTAGGCTTTGGTGGACTTAACAGCATGCTGGTGCTTAGGATAGATGGACTGATCTTGTCTCAGTATCAACATCTGTTCACATTGCTTCTTCAAAGCCCACTAGCACGTTTTGCATTTATTCAAAGTAGAAATTGTTTTTGTTGCACCTGCACTAGGCCTGGACTTTTCTCATAGACCATTGACAGTCAGGTTAATCTTGTTACCCAAAATTACAAAAAAAGCATATCTTGGGGTAGTTAGTGCATAATATATGCACTTTTTCCTGTGGTTACCTGAATTCTCGAAGCTTTGAGTGTGGTCTATGCTAGAATTAAAGAACCAGCAGTTAGATCCTCTAAACGCAGTGTTCTTTGGCTTCTGATTCAATTTGATCATCTTTGTACCAATCTGCATGGCAAGAAGTACTCATCCACTTTTCAATCTTTATTTTAAAATTTTGTATTAATGCATGGAAATCTGCATATCAAATTTATAAGTTAAATATGCATTTATAAGAGAAATCTTCCCAATTCCATTAAGTCTAAGGAAAATTACTTGAAAATGTTGATTTTTTTCTGCTATTATTTGCTACAAAATATTAGACTCCAGAACCACATTGAACATTTCCAGTACTTTTTATCCCTTCCTGTGAATCTGAGGTTCCATCATGTATTATTTTTCTTTATCTTGAAGACGTTGCTAAGTATTGCTTATAGTGCACATCTACTGGTGTTAACTTTTTTCAAATGTGTTTTTATCTCCACTTTATTGTTAAAGTATAATTCTATTACATTTAGAATTCTGTTTGACAGCTGTTTATTTCAGCACTTTAAAAACGGCATTTAGAAGCCAGCAGGTAGATTGGAGGTTAAAGTGGCTGGATCCCACATGGCCAACTCCATGGTTTGAGACCCAAACTGGTGGCTTGAAAATTGCACTAGGGGTGTGTGCGTGCATGCCCAGAATCCCAACCAAGGAATGGAAGAGAAGGGATTGTGGTGTGACCATCTCCCCAAAGTGTGATTTCTCACTTTCACTTTTATCTCTGCCTCTCTCTGTCCTATAGCAAAAACTTAAAAAATATAAAAGGCATTCCATTCTCTTTTGATCCCCACTATGTCTAATCATAAACTTTTATTATTTTTTTATTTTCTGTTTACATAATCTGTCTTTCTCACATCAACTTTTTTTTTAAAAAAAAAGATTACACTTAATCACTGTACATCCTTACGGTGTACATAATGATTTTCTCTTCTGCATGGCAAAATAAACAATAATTAGTGTAAAGAGACAAACCTCAAAATGGGAGAATATATTTGCGAACTATCCCTCAGATAAAGGACTGATAACCAAAATACACAAGGAACATAAGTAGCTTACCTGCAAAAAAATAAACAATCCATTTAAAAAATGGGCAAATGAACTGAATAGACAGTTCTCTAAAGATGGCATAGGAATGGTGAAAAAGCATATGGAAAAAAAATGTTGAGCATCTCTTATCATAAAGGAAAATGTAAGACAAAACCATGAGGTATCACTTAACCTCAATCAGAATAGCTAAGATTAAAAAATAAAGAATGATGGTGCTGGCGAGACCGTTAAGAAAAAAAAAATTCTCCTACACTCTTGGTGGGAATACAAACTAGTGCAGTCACTGTGCAAAACAGTGGAGGTTCCTCAGAAACCTACAAATAGAACCACCATATGATCCAGCAATTCCATTCCTGGGTATCTACCCAAAGGTAGGAAAACAGTCAGAAAAACACTTGCACAGCCATGTTTATTGCCCCATTATTTACAATTGCTAAGACATGAAATCAATCCAAATGTCCAAGAGCAGATGAATGTGTTGAAAAATACGACATGCATACGCTATGAGATACTATCAGCCACTCCATGTGTTTTAATATTTTTTTCTCCTTATCTTTGTTATCCCCCCCACCAGTTTATGAATCAGTGATCTGTGGTTTTCTTTCTAATATCCTTTTTGGGGTTCTTTGAGTTCACATTCTTACCACTTTATCCCCTCATCTGGATAATCAGTAAGATGTTGTTAGTAAAATGTTTCTTAAAATTAACCACAAAAATCTAGCTTAATGGTACAATAGTAATAAATAGTATAACAATGAAAATGATAATAATAATTTTGAGTTATTGAATAGGTGGCACTTTAATATATCTCACTGTGGACATAATGCTATTCACAATGCAATTCAAGATTATACTGGTTTTATTTTTTTCAGTAATTCTTTTGTTTCATACACTTTGAAATTTTTACTGTATGAAATCTTATCACAAAAAAGAAGCATTGGAAATAAGATTTCTGACATACAACAGTTCCTGTTGAAGACAAGACTCAAAATGTGGCTCCAGGATTGGGACATGGTAGATTGTGAAAAGATAGTGAAAGCTTCTAGGGTCAAGAAGCAAAAATAGTTAATTGTTATAATACATTTTCTGGGAAGATATAGATCTTCTAAGACAGTGCCACAAACTTACAGTGAAATCAAGGAGGATAACAAAGCAGCAAAATATTTAAGGGACACAAAAATGGAAAATTATCTGCTGATGATAATGTGTAAAGTAATAACTTTTTTTTTTTTTTTTTTGGAGAGATTTTCGCTATAGGGCGCGTGCGCTCGCCAGACAGACAGAGAGAGACACAGAGACAGAAAGCGAGAAATCACCCTCCAGGGGGGATGGTCACGCCACAATCCCTTCTCCTCCATTCTCCTCTCGGGATCTTGGGCACGCACGCACACGCGCCCGGCGTGAGTTCTAAGCTACCGGGTCCGGGACACGAACCGCGGTCGACTACGTGGGAGTCCAGCGACATAGCCATTACGCTAACTGCTGGTTCCCTATAGTAATAACTTTGACTGGACTAATATTCAGTGTTTTCATGCTGGGAGAACTCATTTTGTATGCTGTAATAATATACTGTGATTAAATGTAAAAAATAATAATAAAAGAAAGCAAAATAGACAATTAATCAAGTATCAATTTCCTAATGACCAAAGGTGAATTAGAAGTTCAGAACATGACATAGTTAAGGAGAAGGCAAGTATTCTTTGGTTTTGAAATAGAATATAACCTTCTCATCAATAGTTTTCCATTTTTATTCAGAATATTTATTGAAAATCCTCTAAAAGGGGTCTACTTATATTGCTCATTATTTATCATTTATTTTCCACCTGTCTGTATTATAAACATGTTATTTTCTGTATATGGAATATCCTCTTAATCTGTCACTACATATTCTCCAATTCTTCAATCTCAACTGTATGAAAATCAAAACCTTCTAAAAAGCTCCTATATTTAACTTTGGCATCATGTGACATCTAACAAATCTTGGTCATTCAAATACTCTAGTGCTTTGATTTCAGCACTTTGATGTCTCATTTTCTCTTGTTAATTTGCTCTGAAGCTGTTTCTTGGAGTACAAGACTTGATGTTTTGTTTTAGGTTTTCTCCTGTCCTCTTATACAGCATTTGTCTGATTGCCTTATTATTATATCCCATCCAAAGCTAAAAATGGAACAAAACATCAGAAACTTTTGTGTCATTGACTTTTTCCATTTATTAACATTTATTGTGCATGTATTACATGCAATTTTTAATGATATGAAGGTAAATTTGTATCAAATTAAGTAGATATATTTGTTTGCCTTAATTTTCTCAAGTAAAATGAGATGAAGTAATTTCTAAGAAAACTTCCAGTTCCCATTATAAATGTTTAAAGTGAATACAAAATAAGTCTCTTCTTTTTTTCTCTGAAAGTGCAATAATTTTTTTTTGAGAGATTTTTGGTATAGGGCGCGTGCGCTCGCCAGACAGACAGAGAGAGACATAGAGACAGAAAGTGAGAAATCACCCCCCAGGGAGGATGGTCAAGCTACAATCCCTTCTCCTCCATTCTCCTCTCGTGATCTTGGGCACGCACGCACATGCGTCCGGCGTGAGTTTTAAGCCACTGGGTCCAGGACACGAACCATGATTGACTACATGGGAGTCCAGTGACATAGCCATTATGCTAACTGCTGGTTCCCAAAGTTCAATAATTTTGTTATTCTTAATAGAAGGCAAAGGAACTCTACAGTAGTAGCCAGCCAGGTGTTGTTCTGCTATCACTGTCTTCCTAAATTCATTATTATCTGAATTAATTTTGTCTCTGACCTTAATTTTATGTAATTCCAGGCCTTACTTTAATATTTTTGAACATAAAGACTTTCACTTAAAATAATTCTCTATGATAAAAGAAGATGGTAAATACAAATTTGACATGCAGGTCCAAGGATGTGTCTGCAGCCCAGTTAGCAAACACCTTTCAATGGAAGCCTGCTGCTGTTATCTGTACGTCCCTCTCTTCACTCTTTGAACTCACATAGATATGGACTTTATTCCTATAATTCCTTGATATTATTTCCAGAAGACTGTAAAATAAGTTGTTATTTCTAAATATAATCATCCCTTTTCAGACTATACCCAGCATAATCAAAACTAGGCTTTGATCCTCCTGACTGAGTTGGCTTTTCTTCCTGTATATTACCTAAGAAGTACTGTCTTATCACTCAGTGGTTGCTTGAGGTTTTATCTTTATGTTACTTATTCAGTTGTGTTTTTATTAAATCAACTCCACTTGAAATCAAATTTTGTTAAGAGTTGGTTCCATTGAACAGCATGCTGTTAACATCCTGGGTCAATCACTTGGACTCTTATAATAATCCTTCAAAATGTCCTCTTGCTTGTTTCTTTTCCTCTCAGCCCATTATTTCTGTTGTCACAGAGTTATCTTCTCTGAACACAATTATCACCATGCCCATTACTTGATCAAAACTTTCAGTGAGAATCAGCCTTATAGCACAATTGTTAAGCACAGTGCTTAGAGAGTCAGATCCCACATGGCCAACCACAATTCTAATCCTTGTTCCAGCAGCTTGAAAAGACATACATACCATGCACATGTCCATGTGTGTCCCAAATCCTGATAGGATGGAGAAATGGAAGGAAAAAGACTAAGCTGTGACCACTCCTCATTGGAGATGCTTTCTCTCTCTCTTTCTCTCCAGTAACCATAAGTGCCCATTGGCAATAAAGAAGAGAAAATTTCCAATGGCTCTCAATTTAGAAGAAAATAATATATTATTATTATCATACTATGATAATATGATATTCCTTATCGTAATATGAAAGGCCCTCTGTAATTTGGACCTGATATAACTGTCTAGCCACACCTCCCTGCCTTCCTCTCTGCTATACCCTTTAGCTTCTAATTAGATCACTACTATTACTGTGCTATAAATTTCAGCTCCCGCAAAGTCTCCTGCCTTTCTGCTATTGATCCAAATCCTTTCTCTGTAAAAGTCCTACTTTTCTCTCAAGATTCAGACAAAATGCTTCTTTCCTCTGTAGTTGTCTCTGCCATGCTAGTTATATATCATACACTATATCACTCATACACTTAATAACATTACATGCTTTTACTATTTTTCTCACTAACATCTGCTGACCTATGACTACTGTGTTTGGGTATCTTTTACTTTACTCCAGTATGAGTTGTTTGAGGGTAAGACTGGGTCTATCCAAATGTGTATCTTTTGTGGCCAGCATGTATTTACTTCGTAGAAGGATCTTAATAAAGTATTTTATTTAAGTTTTTAATTTTTTTGAGAGGTTTTTGCTATAGGGCCATTACGCTAACTGCTGGTCCCTTAATAAAGGTTTGATGAAAGTTTCTTATTGCTATGTACATGATAGTCCTCCAACATATCACAGTCTTAATGTATAGCCAACATTTTAGCTAGCAATTTGAGGGTACTTCAAAAAGTTTATGGAAATGGAATTAAAGTATGAATTTATTTTGCCTCAAAAATTTTGAAATTCATGCCTAGTTTTTTTTAGTAAAATTTTTCCATGAACTCTTTAAAGAGACATATATATATATGAAACTTTTTCATTGTTATTATATTAAAATGACAAGTAATAATTGCATATATCTGTGAGGTGACATATGAGACACACAAGCGCACATACCACACTTTCTATAAAGACAAAATCACCCAAATATTAAAAGGTAGCTCATCTATTGAGAAACGGTGGCAATGACAATAACAATCTGCTCTTTAAAATTGTCTGTAAAGAACAAACCATGTACAGTGCTCAGTCTACTGTAGACAAGGCAAAGGTAAACCCACCATTTCTTTTTTTGGACTAATTCTTTGGGATCCTATTTAGCACTTACACAAATAAATATTTTCGGTAAAAATACAGAATATACAGTAGAAAAATTTTGCATCCTGAAAGTTGATACTTACCAATTAGCAGAAATTTTAGCTTAGTGTTACTTAAAAATGGATAGAAACCACTTTTCCCATATTGAGAAAAGAATGTATTTAACAAACCATTTTAAAACATCAGAAGTAAAAAAAGACCACTTTCACTTCCCTTTTCTAGTGTGTAGTTTTCCAGTTTTCTTACCTCAAAGTTGAGCCCTGCTCATTTCCTCTCTCAGTAGCACTACAATAGAATAGCTCACACCAAAGAGAAGTGAGCTGCCCTTTACGGTTATCATGGCTGCTATTCCTCCAGTTGGTTTTCCAAATGTATCAAGCCTTTAACACAAGTCCACCTGGCTAAAATTTGATTAGAGATCACTTCCGACATGAGGCCCAACCTCAATCAGAGGACTGATTTGGGACACTTTGGGGAATGATCTTGTCATTTCAATATTGAGAAAAGAGTGACTAGGTGACCAGAGATGCTATAACTTCTTCCCACCCTAGAGCTCAGGTTCTCAGAGCTGTTGGCTTGCAACCTTTGCCAGAGTGAGGCTGTGGTTCTCTGGGCGATGGGGTCATTATTATTCTTCCAGTCTCCAAGGCAAAATACATCGTGTGACCAGCAATGTAGGTAGTGCCAAAAACCACCTGGAAAAGACCCACAGTTGTCACAAGGCCACGATGAAAAGCAAATCATTGAAACTGCTGACCACTAGAAAACCGTGACAATTTTGTTTTTTTCCCTAAGCCAAATGATGGTTAAATAAAAGGACCAAAGTGAAGGCACTTAGAGGAAGAATTCAACTTGCTAAAAGGGACATTTATTTTCTTCTGACTTACTATGGCCCACATGATGTTATTCTAACTGACCTATTTAGAAACATTTAAGAGTAATATAACAAGCAGTTGGTGGAGGATTGGCAATCTTTTGAAGCTGGTTCATGCGTCACTCCGCTTTTGTTTGTCCAGCTGCCAGTGTAAATTATGATCTGTTGAAGTGGATCTTGCTTGGCCCCCTCTGAGATTGGCCCAAACATTTGGACAGTTACATGTCTCTTTCTGAACAAGTGCATCATTTGATGGACTAATGTGGCTCAGATGATGCACAGATATTCTGCAATCACAGAGGCAATTACTACTGGTGGGAAAATGAAGCTGGGAAAGAGCAAAGGACCTTTGAGTTTCTTCAGTTCTAAATATGACTCAATCTGCTGGGACAGGATGGTACCGCCACCTCACCGATGTGCCCAGCCATCTGGGTTTTCACAGATGCTCTGACTGTGTCCTCTTATTTCCTCTCTGCCTTTTACTCTACACATTCATGCTTGTGATCATGCTATCAGTTCCTTCCTCCATCTTTCCAAATCCAGACCTCCTTCAGGATTTGGCATATTCTCCTATGGCAGCTAGTCTCACCACCTCATGCTGGACTCACTGTGGCATTCATGAACAGCTGTGAGAGACTCTGTTCCTTAGTTACAGGCAGGCATTTCTTTCGACTCTTTCTTTTCACGAACATCACACTTTTCCAAATATGTAATTCTATTACTTTCTTTATGATTATTTTCCGCAACTTGTACTTGTTTTTTTTTAAGACTTGGAGAATTACATGAATATGTTTTATTTTTATTTTTTTCTTTTCTTTTCTCTTTCCTTTTTTTGTTCTTTTCCTCCCTTACCTTCTCATGCCCCCATTCCCACAATTTTCTCCCTCATCTCACAGTTCTCAGGCACATATAGAAATACCCTAAAGGTGCCATGGAATGTAGGTGTGTGTGCGCACGCACACACATGCATATGTGATTGTGAAAGCAGGGGTGTGTCCACACATGCCCAGGATCCTGGCGGGCCTTCTAGAGGTTAAAAGTTAGGTAATCTGCTAACAGTGCTAGAGCCAGAACCAGATGTGTGCTGGAGTGGGGCCATGTTCCAGAAACATTTGCTCTACTGCCCAGATGTATTGCTTCTCATGTTCTTCTCCCAAAATACAGGGAAAACTCTAGTAAATGTGAAGTAGGTACTTGAACAAGCTTGAGGTATTTTAGTGCTAAGAAGGAGGAAAAGAAGGAAGACCTACTCCATGCTTTATGGTTTAATTGCCAATTTACTAAGAAGGAAAATGTACATTTCTATGTTATAGGGTTTTTTAGCTTTTGGCTACACCCTGCTTTTCAAATTCTTAAGTTGGCTCGAAGGTGTGGTCCTTGGCAAACCTGGATGAGTTAAAAGATTATAATGCTGATGTTACACTGTGGTGAGAATGTGTACATATTGGGAAAACAAAACGAAACAAAGCAAAGCAAACAAACAAACAAAAAACAGGGAAAAAAACTGATTAAGTCAGAGACTCTAGACCAGTAATCTGTTACGAGCCCTCCAAGTGATTCTGATTAATGCTAAAGTTTGAGAAATGTCACTCTCAGAAAATTGGTAGGTAATTACAAGGTAGGAAGGTAGAAACCAAGAAGTCCTTGGAGACAGATCACTTATGAATTTCAAGATGTATGCAGACAGAACCAACTTATGATATTAGTGTATTGATGAGAAAAGAAGGTAAGTGGGAACCAGCAGTTAGCATAATGGCTATGTCGCTGGATTCCCACGTAGTCGACCGCGGTTCACGTCCTGGACCCGGTGGCTTAAAACTCACGCCGGGCGCATGTGCGTGCGTGCCCAAGATCCCGAGAGGAGAATGGAGGAGAAGGGATTGTGTCGTGACCATCCCCTCTGGGGGGTGATTTCTCGCTTTCTGTCTGGCGAGTGCACACGCCCTGTAGCGAAAACCTCTCAAAAAAAAAAAAAAAAAAAAAAAAAAGGTAAGTTGCATTTAGGTATCATAAATGCATTTTAGCATTGATGTTTTGTACACATTTGCCTTGCATTTTTTGTCTGCTTTATTTAGGGACTTGAAATTTAGCATTCTCATCAGCAAAAGGGCAGTGGATTACACCACAGTAGATAGAGGGAGATTATGTGGTAAATAGAGCCTGTTCTTTTTAAAGCACATATTGTAACCAGTCTCTCTGTGTCTATAGAATACCAGCCCAGCACAATGACATCATTAAAATAGTCAAGGGCTTTGTTTTTTCCTGGCATATTAGATTGTACTTATATTTATGTATCTATGTATAATCTTGAAGTGCAGGTAATTTAGGGTAAAACATACTGCATATGATCATAGTTATTAAATGCCAGCATAATTCCTTATTCTCCTCCTCTTCGTCATTCACGTCTTTCCCTTGTTCCCCCCCCCCTTTTCTTTTCTTTTCCTTGTTTGCTTGAGAGATTTTTGTCATAGGGTGCATGCGCTTGCCACAGAAACAGAGAGAGACAGAGGGACAGGAAGTGAGAAATCATCCATTGGGAGGTATGACCACACTACAATCCCCTCTCCTCTTTTCTCTACTTGGGATCTTGGGCACCCACGAACATGTGGCTGGAGTGAGTTTTAAGTCACCAGGTGTGGGATTCAAACCACAATCAACTACGTGGAAGTCCAGTGACATTATGTTATCTACTGGTCCCTCCTTTTACTTTCTAACACCTTTCACTTTCCAATGACTTCTTGGACCCATATGTTTCTCTCTACCATCACTTCCTTAAAGGGTTAGTACAATTTTAATAATTTTTTAGAGGTTTTTGTCAAAGAGCATGTGTGTTCACTAGACAGAGAGACAGAGACAGTGAGCAAAAAAGTGAGAAATCATCCTCAGGGAGTATGACCATGCTGCAATCCCTTCTCCTTTATTCTCCTCCTGGGATCCTGGGCATGCAAGAACACATGTTTCAAATAACAGGTCTAGGACTTGAACCATAGTCATCCATGATGAAGTCCAGCGATCACTGCACCGTCTGCTGGCCCCCAATTTTAATTATTTACTAGCATCTCTAATTTGAAGGTTTTCCATATTTACTTTTAATCTTCTGTGAATGTCTTTGAAAGTCTAGTGTTCTTTGTTGTAATCATAACCTACTATACCTCATGGGATGTAGTCTTCTAATGCACATACTTGTCTAATCAGCCATCTATTGCTAACAACATAAATCTAGGACCTCAAATAAGAGTGTGTATACTCTGGTTTCTAGGGCCTCAAATGAGAGTGTGTATATTCTGGTTTTGCTTGTTTTCTTTAGATTTCATTCTGTTATTTCTTGCCATCTATATAGACTTCTTCATTTTTATGCCTGTTTTTTGTTTTCCTGATCTAAGAAGATATACTTTCTTATTTACATAATAGTTAATACTCTAGTGTTGATTAGTTTATGGATAGAAGCTGACCTGTAGTATGTTTTACATCCTGCTCTCATCTATACCAGTGCAATCAATCCCGCCCATTATCCAGTTCCCACTGCACAGTCTCTAATTCTACATCCCTGTCTTCCAGCATAATATTATGTCAAATTCAATGTATGCAAAGTAAACTTCTCATTTTACCTCTGAAATGGGTTTTTCTTCTCAAATTCTTGGTCAAAGATTTTTCTAAGAATCTAGACTTAGGGCTTTTGAGACATTTAAATCTTTATTATTGACTTCCTTATTAAATCCTTTTCCTTGACGTTAGCCATTCACCCATCCCACCAAAGTACTCTTTTGATTTTGACTCTGTGCCTACTTCTAATTATTTTCTTTGTGTGGAGGGCTCTATCTTCACCTCCATCACTTTTATTGTTAGAATTATCCAGATTCAACTTATTTTTATTCCCCTGAAATCTCCAATTAACTTAATATTTGCAGATTTCCTTCCATTTTAAAATTTCCAGATGACTTTCTGGTACTACTTAATACATGAACCTATTTAATTATGAGTTCTTATCTGTAATTTCTAATAGTTCACTCTATACGTTTTATTTGTACAACTTATTACATAAAGAACCCATAAGAGCACAGATTAAAAGATTTTTTATTAGTAGTATTGCTGTTATCTTTAGATAATACCTAGACAATGTAGATATGTCTTCCAAATGATCTGACATATGTGGCTATAGCATGTTTGAAAGTTTACATATCACAATCGAAGAGTCTTCCAAAAATATTTTAGTACCTTTCTTTTCTCCAATCTTCCCCTCAAAGCCCTAATACAGCTGGGTGGTCAGGGAGAATTTAGGGGCAAAAATAGTCTTTCAATTTCCAGAAGAGGAACTCTCAAATTGTTATAGTTTAACTCAACCTCTTTTGGGGAAATGCTCAGTTGTTGAGAGTTTCTCTTCCTCTTCCTACCCAAGGTGGCATCAGTGGCTAAAGGAAATCTGAGATGACTTCATGGAGATAAAGCTTTGATTTATGTGCTTCTCTTCATGTCCTCAGGATGTTAAGTCTCATAAGTGTCAGAGTCCCCTGTACCTCCTGGTAGATGAGCATTACATTAATAGCTGCCCTTGGAATGGTAGCAGATGAAATTCGCATCTACACATTCCGCAGAGTCCTTGCTGATTTGCTCACTTCCACTCTCACTGGCACTGCAGGTCTGAATTTTGCAGTAATGTTCTTCCCCACTCTTGGCTTGAGGTTTTCATCTCTACCTGCAGCTTCTTTACAAGGTTATTCCCTTATTGCTGTTACTCCATCCCACGACCCTCTCCTCTACTCTAGTGTGATGAAGATTGCTTTTCACAATAACCATGTTGGTCAGGAGATTTGGTATGTACTATACTTGCTGTTCTCTCTAGAAAATGGCATGCTATGGTGTCTCTCCACTTAGTGGTGGGAATCACCTGGGGGTACTGTGTTCTCTGTAGGACACTCGCCTCCCAAAAGCCTAGAAGTGAGTCAAAGTCCTCTGACTTTTGGCTTTTCTGCTATGTATATGTGAAATTTCCACCTTTTGCCATCTATGCCTCTTTTCCCAGGCTTGGTAATCTGGGGTGCTGAGTTATGAGAGTTGTATCTATCTTCCTTTTTCTCTTCTTACTGTGTTCTTTCCTTTACACTGGAATGAGGAAGGCTCTCTGTTTCTTCTTCTAGAAGGGATGTTTCTTATCTCCTAATAACATTCTCATTCTTGAAGTGTCATTAACCAATTCCTTTCCTTGGGGTAGGAGTGATAAAAGGGATCTGTGCAAATATAATTTATAGAAACAGTAATTGTTTTAGTTCTTTATTATTTTAAGACTATTAACCCATTTTAATATAATTTTACTCCATAGAAAGCTTCATACACGTTGATAACCAGATAGTCTGAAGTTACTAACAAATGTCTGTAGTGGCACATTGACAGGATAGTTTAATAATAGTTTCATCAACCTTAGCACAGGCCACCGATGGCACACCTCTCATCATGGTCTTTATACATGACAAATGATGGATTTTGTGAACTATAATCTGCTTGGTGGCACAAGACATACTGATACCAACATCCCATGTGTTCATTTCTGAACTTTCAGAAGAGCAGCTAAACAGGATTTTCCCACTAAGTCTCTCCAGAACTTCTTCACAGAAAGAAAAGACTGGAGAGAATTAATGACTCTGGCTAGAGTGCAGATGGCTTTTGGAGAGCCCGAATTTATTCTGGCTGTGTGCCCTGGTCTGGGATTAGAAAAAGGACATGCTGATAGAGCATGGGTTTATTTATCACATTTAACAAACATCTTTTGAATGGCTACATAGGCAAAGTCTGAAATGATGCCATGGATAAGTACGTTAAAATCTCTTAGTGTACTTGACTAGTCCATAGATATTGAATTGGGCTTTATTTTGATATGTTCTTGGCACAGGGAGAATAAATAAATATCCTACACTTGTGTCACCAGTACGTTGTTCGTATTTCCTAGCATCAACTTTATCTTAAATGTTGGGAGAAAATACGTATGTGTGCATATTTTTTCCTTGACTAAAGTCGAACTTTAAGACTTATCATCTCTGTAGATTTATTATACAATTTCTGGATAATCATAGTGTTCAAATCCTTTTTTCTCCACTGTACAATCCACGGCCTTACTCCAACTCTAACCATCTGTTTCCAAAATGCTTTTGGTTCTTCTTGAGTTTCATCAGATATAACAATTTTCATATTAAAATTTTCTACTCTAATGACATTTATCTACACATTATGAATATGATTCTGTATACCTTATAGAGCCAAGTGGTTCTAAGTTCAATTATACATTCCTTCAGATTTATTAAAACCTAATGGGTCTATAAGCATCTTACTGATAGTAGAAACGAATATGGCTCTCCAACTGGATATTATTTTGCTGACAGCAATATACTTGCTATTTGGTTTTTGTGTGTGCGTTTTTATTTTATAATTATTTTATTTAACTTTATTTACTTATTTACTTATTTTAATTTGACCAGAGAGGAACACAATGAGAGAGAGAGAGAGAGAGAGAGAGAGAGAGTGAGAAAACACGCAGTCGGCCATGTGGGATCCAGTGCCCTTAACCACTATGCCACTTGTTGCCCTCCCCAATTTACTTTTAAAAATATGTACATTTATAACTTAATTAAAATAAAAAGTAATTAACAATTAACTACTTAATATAAATTAATTTGTTAAAGAATGTAGATTTGAGCATACTTACTGAGAAAATAAAAATGTGACAGGATTAGAGATGTAAACTGGAAACACACTTGTGTTTGATTACAGTATAAGAGTTTTAACTACCTTTTCAGTTTATTTATTTCTCAGGGGAGGGACTAGAGAGAGAAAAACAAACATCCAAAATAAGGTCCCACACTGCAATCCTTCACCTCTAGACTCTCTTCCAGCCAGGACCATGGGCAAGTATATGTGCACTTGTGTGAACTAGCACATGCAAGTCAACCTGGAAGCTGAACCCAGATCTTCATATGGTCTCCTGTATTGCAGAATGCACCACAGTCGGGCCTGCCCAGAGCCTTTTGTCTTACAAATTCAATAACTTCACTCCCAGAATAACCCTTCTGTGTTTTCAGTGGTCCTTGTCTACCTTCCTTGTCCTCCTAAGTTTGAAGATATGCTTCATCTTCCTAGGATTTCATGGAGAAAAGTAGACCCTAAACAAACATGGGTGTGGTTGTTGCTACTGTAGCTATTTCATGGCCCCAGACGAGCTCTTACCTCAGGGATATTGGTGTTGCTTTTTGCTTTAAAACTAAGTATAAACCCCATGGTCCATGGTTTCTTTTTCTTTTTCTTTTTTTTTTTTTTTTGAGAGGATTTTTTTGCTATGGGGGGCATGTGCTCACCAGAAAAACAGAGAGAGACAGAGAAACAGAAAGTGAGAAATCACCCCCCAGGGGGAAAGGCCATGCCACAATCCCTTCTCCTCCTTTCTCCTCTCAGATCTGGATCTCGGTCCATAGTTTCTTAAGAGTCAATTAAAAATAAAGGCATCCTTTTTTAAAATTTTTATTTATTCATTCATTTATTTTAATTTGACTAGAGAGAGACAGAAAGAGAGGGAGAGAAAGTGGGAAAGCAAGCCACCAGGTCCAGGACTTGAACCATGATCAGCCATGTGGGAGTGTCCAGCACCTTAATCACCACCACCACCTGCTGGTCCCCAAAATAAAGACATCCTTTATCTTTCTCAATTTCCCTCCCTCTGCCCCTCTTCAGCAAGCTCAAAGCCTCCCATTTTCATTGTCCCATCTCAGCAGAAAGCAGCCAGAAAGTCTTCAGTCCATTTCCTTAACAGCCCTTAGGGTTACTTCTTCAAAGGGGGCTTTGAAACAGGAGTTGGATCCCATTTACAGGTAGAGCAAGCAGCACCTGAAAACAAACCTGAACAAGGCCCCCTGGGACCCAGATAAAAACCCCTTATCCCATTTCCTCCTTGGCAAGCCATTTTCTGAGACCTCTCACTTCTTGGGAACTCTGTTTTTTCTTCCTTCTCCTTCAATAAACTCTTCACTTCACTATACCTACTCTGTGTCAGCAACTTGAATTCTTCCTGAGTGGGACAAGAACCTGTGTCTCACTGTAGGTGATGGGCCTGATCACCCCTGCATCCTGTGTACCCACATCACAATGATATAGCTACCTCCTTGACTCTCACTTTTTAGCAAAACTCTAGTGTATGTATGTAATGAAGATGGTATTTTTTTCTTGTTTGTCTTTTATCAGTTTGATTCACAGACCTAGCCAGTGAAGCCAAGAGACAAAAGGAAAGGTGTTTGTTCTGTTTTTCTCCCCTACAATTCCATTTGCATGAAGTTCAAAAATAAAACTAATTCATATGTTGGGGAGATAAACATGTGATAAAAATTTTTTTTAAAGTCAAGACTGGGGCCTTTTGTGCCACTCTGTCTGCTCAGGCCTGCTCCTACCTCTCAAGAGTGTACTTTCACTTTTACATAATAAGCTACCATTCCCTTACAATAGTGGTGTGTCTTATTCAGGTCTTTGTCTGAAACACCAGGAACCTGGATATCATCACAGAAGCCATCCCACAACACATACTCTGAAGGTGAGCCAGCCAAGGGCTGTAGAATTGCAAATGACAATACTACCAAAATGTCAACCCCTGAGGACCTCTATTGGATCCTACTGCAAGTCATCCAGCTACAATGACAGCCCTCTCCATGACACACCTGGATACTATCTCAACTACCTGTCCCTGGTCCCACTGTCCCAACTGTATTAGATAGGGTGAGAGTTCCATGGTCCCCAATAAGTAGAGTCAACGCCCCTTTCCAGCATGAACCATTTACAGAAGACAGACCATCTACCCCAGCTCCCCCAGAAGAGTTATGGGAATCATGCCTCTCAGAGGAAAATGAGGCAGGAGAAAGCAAGCAAATGAAAAGGGGTTAAGGGGTGGAAGCATCTGCTTATGTGGCTAGATAGAAAAACCCAATCAGGGCAGAAAATTCTCTGCCCAAGGTAATGGAGGCAGGAGATTAGTGAGAGATGTCTATTTGATTAAGCCACACTTAATATAACCAATGAGATAAATCAGTGGGCCCAGCCACATTTGACATAGCCAATGAGAAATCAGTGGGCCCAGCCACATTTGACATAGCCAATTAGAAATCAGTGGGCCCTGTTGTATTTGATAGAGCCAATGAGATGGAAAAAATCAGTAGACCCAGCCAATGATCAATGATCAACCGACATGACTTAGATTAAAAATTATAAACCTTGCAGAATGCAGTTACTGGGGCCTTTTGAGCCACTCTTTGTCTGCTCAGGCCTGCTCCTACCTCTCAGGAATGTACTTTTACTTAATAAACACCTTTTCCTTACCAAAAAAAAAAAAGTCAAATTGTGCTATAAAGTCAAAATAGGTGTAATCTCATGTTACTAATTCCCACCTACATTTCTGTTTTCCAGGAGCTACCACTTTTATCTCTTTTAATAGTTTCTTTTTCATTGTTAACTCCATATTTCCACATAATATACTTATTTCTTGATTTTAAAAAAATCAGCTATTTACTAAAAATTTCCTGTGGTAGCCAGTCTTCCAAATGACCATCAATAATTCTCAATTACTGATTCATGGCCTCGTTCAGGTCTCTCCCACCTGGAAGAGCTCTGAGTGACTTGTGGAGTCAATAAGAGACTATAGAAATGCTGGTGTGTGACTTGCACATGTAGGCCACAGAACACATTGCATCTTCTACCTTGCTCACTTTTGGATCAGTGACTGTGGGAAGCCAGCTTCAGGGCTGTGAGGAAGAAGAAACTGCTCTTTGGAGAGGTCCAAGTGATGGGTCCAAGTGGACCAGCCTCCTGCAAACAGTACTGACTTGCCAGTCATGCGACTGAGCCATCCTGTAAGCTACTCCTCCAGTCCCATTTAAGCCTCAGCCTTTTTTAGACAGTCAATACATATTTGCAGAATAACCGTTACAGTGGTTTTGATTGTTCACAAAATAATACTATGTTAAATGTTTAAGGTGATGAATATGTTTATATCCTCCATTTGGCTAATAATAATTCTATGTACATGCTAAGACCATTCTGTACCTTGCAAAGATGTGTAATGATTATATGTAAATCATAAATTACAATAAATATTAAAAAGAAGCTTCGGCCAGTTTCTTGACTACAACCTTGTGAGACACTGTGAACCAGAAACAACAGTTAAGTTACTCCCAAGTACAGAAATGCCACAGCTGCTATAGTAACAGGTGAGTGTTTGTCTCTCCTTCAAATCTCTCACCCTTCCCCATAAACATATAAATTCACACTTATTTCTTTTTGGTTTTAATAATTTTATATCTTTATGTTATAGCACTATTTGTTATTTGCATTATTATGTATGTGTAAACACTGTAGAGACACTTAGTATCCTGTGACTGTATATCCTTTCTCCTACAATGCTTTATAAATATAATCTACATATGTTAAAAAACAATCATGAAATATGGGACCAGCAGTTGGCTGGACTCCCATGTAGTCGACTGGATTTGAGTCCCAGACCCATTGTCTTAAACTCACGCCAGGCACATGTGCATGCGTGCCCAAGATCCCGAGAGGACAATGGAGGAGCAGGAATTGTGGTGTGGTCATTCCCCATGGGGGGGTGATTTCTCGCTTTCTATCTCTCTGTCTCTCTCTGTCTTTCTGGTGAGTGCATACGCCCTATAGCAAAAAACTCTAAAAAATAAACAAACAAAATAAAACAAAACAAAACACCATGAAAACTATCAAGTTCACTATTTTCCCTTGGAAACACTGTGTCAGACTCTTTGTGCTTCTGTTCCAGTGTAGACTGGTTGCTCCTAGGTACTCAGAAGCTTTTTGCCTTGAGAATTCCTTTCACCATCTGTGGGAATTCCACAGATGTTTTCATTTGTTTGTTTATTTGGTTTAAGTACCGTAATGTTTATTGACAGATATAAGTATATGAAATCAGGGTATGAACATGACTTAATAAATTAAGGAGACATCATTTTAATATTGTAATAAAAAGGACCAGTTCAAATTCTCGCCATTTGTTTTACACCCTGTTGGGTGGGTATTTCTTGAGTACTATATTCTCTTTCTCTTGATTTGCTCCTTTGTTTTGTTGTAGCAAATCTTTCATCAGCTTTCTAAAAAGGAGTGCATGGATCGTAAATTTTGGAGGCCTCAAATGAATGCAAAGCAATTGTATTCTAGTCTTACATTAAATATTCCATCAGTCTCTTTAAATTTTGTATTTTGAATGGTTTATTTTAGAATAGAGACACAAAAGGCCACTGTGGAACTATGGTTTTCAGAACTATTTTCAAGGAGAAAGTTCGGTCACACTTAATATTGTTAATTATTTATGACTTTGAGCTGCAGAAAATCTAGTCCGTTTTTTTTCTTTTTGTTTTGTACTTGAGGGAATATAAACATATAGAAGTTGGAATCATTTCACAAGCATCATTATATGATATATAATTAATCAGTTTTTGTAAGAAAAATGAAAAAAGATAATAGTGAGTTAAAATACAAATACTTAAATCTGGTTTTATAGTATCAAGTAATATAATAAGATATAATATATGAATAGATGGTAATACATACATGTTTTTTAGGACTTCTCTAATATTTTAAGATTGTAGTGCTTCTGTATTTAATATTATAATTGTTATATATATATATATTGTGAGAGGTTTTTGCTATAGGGTGCCTGTGCTCGCCAGAAAGACAGAGAGAGACAGAGGGACAGAAAGCAAGAAATCACTCCCCAAGGGGGGATGGTCATGTGGCAATCCCTTCTCCAGTCTCCTCTCAGAATCTTAGCACGCATGCACGTGTGCCCAGCGTGTTTAAGCCACTGGGTCTGGGACTTGAACCGTGGTTGACTACATGGGAGTCCAGCGACATAGCCATTACACCATCTGCTGGTCCCATAATTGTTATATATTTTTAATAAATAATATATAAAATGTATATGTTATAAACATAAAATCGTATAACTATATAATACTTTATATATTAATGTACACAATATTAATTAGACATGACTTAACTTTTTAAAGAATTATTTATTTTATTTATTACTACTTTTTAATTTGACCAGAGAGAAATGAAGAGAGATAAGGAAAGCGAAAAAGCAAGTTGCCAGGTCTAGGACCCGAGCTGTGGTTGGCCACATGGAAGTCCAGCAACTTAACCACCATGCCATCTGCTGGCCCCATGACTCAACATTTGAAAATATTTTCTGTATGTATTCCACATGTTTTTCTGAATACAATAAAGGCAAAAAATTACAAATAGAAATGTCTACATTATAAAATTGAAATATTTGCCACATTAGACAGCAGGGCTCTTTACCTGTTTTTGCAAAATTTACAATTTTCAGCAAGTTACCCTCTGTTCATGGTTTATAAGTGATTGTGCAATGAAATGGATGAAAAAAATTTGCAAACCTCACTCAGACATCTGTAGGTGTTGATAATTCTAGAATGCTACATGAGACTTATAATTACATAAAAAGTAATATTTTAAAATGACTTAAATTATGAAAGAGATGGTAACATAACTAACACAGTGTTATACCATTTACTAGGCTCTTTTAACAAAACATACAAAATTATTCATAATAATTACATTAGAGACAAGAAGGCTGACACCTACTCAATGAACATATGTGTATGAGTTTCCCTACTTGACACTGATCAACTACTTGAAATTTTATTTATCAATATTACACCATGTTTGTGTGGTGGGCAGGGGTAGGGGCGCAGCCTACTGAGTGGTGGACCTACCCCAGGACCCTGACCAGATTCCCTTCAGTGCTGCTGCTAATCTCATCCCACCCTAGCCTCCACCTCTACAGAGAGCCTTCAAGAGCCCAGACCAACCATTTCTAGCCCCAGAAATATTACTCATCAAATGTTGAAGCCTCCTGGATTGAGGACAGCAGGGACTGAAGACAGGGGACCTCACAAGAACCGAAGGCCCCTGTTAACCCTGCTTATCCCAGAGAAGAGCTGGATCTGATGCCTAGACACCACTGCTGAGACAAGCTGGCCCTCTTACGCATTTGTTTTTATTCTGTCTGCTTGTTTCTATGGGCTCCCACTCTTGCCTATCTGTCTGTTGGTCTGTCCCTGAGCTTGTTAACATAATAAAATTAATAGGAAAAAGAAATTGATTAAGCGTAGTTTAATGTGATGGGGTAGAGAAATACAAAGAGATGGTTGTTGGGGCTGGATATTAGCAATACAACAGTAAAGTACACCTTCTGTGGGCCAAACCAAAGTGGGAAGCTAGCCAGCTCACATCTAGAAACCTGAGTATACCAGGGTCATGTGTGCCCTTGATCCAGGTTTGCAGAGGAAGGGGTTGGATCTTAGCATAAATGCTCTACCTAGAGTGTTGTATCTCTGTCTCTCTTATCTCTCTCACTCATGAAATAAGTAGATAAGCTTAAAAAAATAAGGACCAGCAGATGACATAATGGTTACATCACTGGACTCCCACATAGTTGACTATAGTACTGGGACCAGGGACTTAAAACTCACGCCCAGCTCATATGTGTTCGTGCTCAAGACCCTAGAGGAGAATGGTGGAGAAGGGATTGTGGTGTGGTCATCCTTCCCCTCAACCAGGATGATTTCTCACCTTCTGTCTGTCTCCATCTGTCTCTCCAGCAAGCATATGTGCCCTATAGCAAAAATCTCTCTCAAAAAATAAATAAGTAAAAGAATAACTCATGCCCAGTGTGTGTGAGTGTGTGTCCAAAATTCCAAGAGGAGAATGAAAGAGAAGGGATTATGGTGTGGCTATGCCCCTGGAAGGTGATTTCTTGTTATCTGTCTCTGTCTCTCTAGCGAGTGCACACATGCTATAGCCAAAGAAAATAAAAATCTCTCTCTCAAAAAAACAATATGGTGCAACAAACTATACTTTAAAAGTATATTGGTTTGTTTTCAAGATCCTTGTGAGGCAGTTTGACCCTATTGGAAAAAGGAGAGCAAGTACAGAGTTAAATGTAGATGAGTAAAATTATTCAGTTTGCTTTTTAGTAAGGTCGTCAAAGGCAATGAAGAAAATGGATGAGAAGAGATACTAGAGTCAGATATCAGCTAGAGGGACCAGCAGATGGCATAGCAGTTACCTCACTGGACTTCCACTTGGCTGACTGCAGTTGCAGTTCAAGCCAGAGGCTTGAGACTCTAGCTGGGCTCATGTGCATGTGTGCTCAAGACCCTGGAGGAGGGAACCAGCAGTTAGCGTAATAGCTATGTCGCTGGACTCCCACGCATGGTTCACGTCCCGGACCTGGTGGCTTGAAACTCACGCTGGGCGCATGTGTGTGTGCCCAAGATCCCGAGAGGAGAATGGAGGAGAAGGTATTGCGGGGTGACCATCCCCCCTGGAGGGTGATTTCTCGCTTTCTGTCTCTATGTCTCCTATGTCTCTCTCTGTCTGTCTGGCGAGCGCATGCACCCTATAGTAAAAACCTCTCCAAAAAAAAAAAAAAAAAAAGACCCTGGAGGAGAATGGCGATGTGGCCATACACCTGGGAGGTAATTTCTCGCTTCCTGTTTTTCTGTCTCTCTCTGTCTCTCCATTAAGTGCATGAGCCCAGGGGTGTGGAAGGGGGGAAGAAAGAAAGAAATATTAGCTAGAAAGTGACTGTACTAATCCTAGAAGAAGATAACGGAATTAACTTTAAGCTGTCATGATAATGATAAAAGAAAAAAGATAAGATTGGTAAGATTTTCAGAGATAAGTATCTCTCTGTTTTCCAGAATTACTGGTTGTATGAAACAAGGTAAGAAAAAGGGAGGATCAAAGGATGATTTGAGCCTCTGTCCTGGGGATGACGAGTAAAACAGTAGTTTCTGTTTACCTGGCACACCATAGTTCCCAAACCCTTTCACATGTGTTGCATTCCATCGTTTTAACAACCTTGTGATTGAATTAAGATGTATTAAACAACAAAGTGTTCATATAGTAGTCTTACAAAGGTTCTCACCGTACTTTAATAGTAATAATAATAATAATAATAATAATGTTTGTTAGATGTTATATGTAGGTACTTTTCCCAGTCATGTCTTTTTTTCCTTTATAACATAGAGGTTGACTTGTGTTCTCTTCAAAGATACTTGTCTTTAAAACTCTCCATGTTTATTTATCCACTAGATACATGAATTTTTATGGTAGCTTATTCAATGGGCATGTGTATAGTAGGCGGTGCCTCTGAAAACAAAGTGATTTAAATAGTACTTCTCAAACTTTAATATGCATGGGAACCATCTGAGGATCCTGATAAAAAGGAAGATTCTGATTCAGTGGGTCTTAGATGGGACTTAACATTGGGTATTTCTAGAAAGTTCCCAGAGGATGTCAGTGTTACTGGTTCATGGAACACATTTTGATTAGAAAAGAGTTAAACTAAAGCCATAATCATATTTACACACACACACACACACACACACACACACACACATGCACACACACCCCCGAAAGGACCTTGGCTGAAGCAGGTGTGCTTATAACATATCTGACTTCAATTTTACAATCACAACTATTTTCTCACAGGTTGCAAGATGATGCCAGCTGTATACATATTTTTTTCAGTAATATTAACTACATTCCACTTCGGTCTCTGTTGGCAAGCAGACCTAAAGGTTTCAAAACATGTCAACAGTCTTTTTCAAGAAGAGCTCTCAGGAAGAACCACCTCATTGTTAGTTGTTCATTAATAGTTCTCTTACTGACAATTTGGATGTATGCCTCTTAATTTTGCAAGTACTTTAAAATTAAAATTATTCTCAAAGCATTTCAAATACTGGCAATGATGCTGGCTTGCATGTAGAATTCTTAAATCTCCTCCCACAGGTCTTTTCTTTTATGATTCCATATCCTTGTGGGTTTCCTTAATAGTCCGAAATTCTGCAATACAACCCATGTGTTTTGAAAGACATCTGAAATCAGTGATATGCCTCAGGGCTTCAGGATTAAGCAAGTATCAGCTCTGTCCTTACATAATTGACTCAAAGAGGTGATCTGTTTAGGTTCATCTCAGCAATCCCTATTTTCTCTTTCTCCCCTTCCATCACTTCTCCCACTCTTAGAGGAAATCCATTCATGGCTCAAACAAGTTTCTCAATGGTCACATTTTTATCTCTATGGGATTTTCCCAAATCAAATCCCCAGAGATGAACAATATCTCTTTCTGTACGTGACTAAAGGTAATCTTGGAAACAATGGTTGATGAGGTTCTAAGCAAGACAGTCACCCTAGAGAAAGAGAGGCTCGTGTTTACTTTTACATTAAAAGTCCTTTAGTACTCCCTATGCTGGACAGCTATATGAGATGTAGAAGTTATATGCTAATCTGTGCTGGTTCTAATTTCTCAAGAAGTCCAGAGATCTTTTGGGTAAATAGCTCACAAAGATTTTATCATCTAATCTCCTATTCGATTCAGTAATCTTAACATAGCATCCTTGAGACTCATTCAAGATGCCATGGTTAGTTCTGGAAGGGGTGAAATCTTAGTTGGACAGACCCACATGTTAAAAATCTACAGCTTTGAGTATATTCCCTCCAGTTGTAATGATGTTTTATTCTATTCCCTCTCATTTCCTATGCTTATATGTTCTTATATGTTCTTTACATAAAAAATATGGCAAAATCTGAGCTCTGAGAAATTGTTGCTATTTAATTGTTGCTAAGTCTTATCACTGTATTTCCAGCATAGGTGGTACTTCTGGTTTTAAACACCTTACTATCCCCCTACCCTTTTCATAAGGCTTTTCCCATAGGGCATGTGCATCTGTCAGAGAGAGACAGTCAGGGACAGGGAAAGTGAGAAATCACATGCCCAGAGGGATTGGCCATGACACTATCCTCTATCCTTTGGTCTTCTCCTGCGATTTGGGGCATTTATGTACATCACCTGACATGATCCTCAAGCTGCCAGGTCCAGGACTCAAATTGTGCGGTAGCGCATGTGGGAATACAGTGCCTTATCCGCCATACCATCTGCTGGCTCCTTTAGTGCCCTGTTAAGGAATTTGATGAAGGCTGTCTTGCCATGGAACATCTACCTTCCCTTCCCATTTTCACATGCATCCTTGAAGAGTTAAACAGTATGCAGTGGACCACGTTGCTGCTGTACCAACTGGGAATACATCCTAGTAAACTTGGCTCCAAGAATGCTGTGTCACAAGGCCATCGCTTCCAATGACTATGCATTCACATGCTAAACAATACAGCAGACAATCCCATTAGCAAATTGGACAAGTCAGTGTATTATAAGTTTCCAAACTGGAGAGTGGATGATTTCCAGGATTTCTATGCTACTGGCTGTAAATGGTCCACATGTTGTTAATTAGATCATGCCATATGGTATTTTTGAGGGTCTTTTCAATACATTGCCTTAATATTTGCATGCTTGCTTGACATGGATTTTACTCCAATGGCATCCTCCTAAGGAGGCACTTCTGACTGTTGGCAGCTGCTGCTGCACAGCCTCTCTGCTGTGCCCTCCACTAAGCTTCCTGAAGCTGAGCTATTCTCTGCTTAAAATTGCAACTATATGCTTCTAAACCTGAAACAGATGTTATCTTGGCTGCTGTCGTTTGCCGTGAACGTCTATGTTCACATTTTATACAAGGCAGGTAGAAAGCAGGTAATTTGCTGACCTCACTCTGTAGACAAAGAAAAAAGGGAAGGAAGGTGAAAGGAGAGAGAGAAAAGGAGTACATACATAAGTTAGAGGAATAAATCCCATGGAGACAGAGAGCAAACCCTTGAGCATCTATTATCCTAATACCATATGCTATAGTTTGGCTACTACTGATCTGTCTGGCATCCCTCTTGAGTCATATTTGTGGCCACCCAGAGTAACTCTGTGAACTGATTTCTTGATTTAATATCAGTTTGTTCTTTTCAGCTCCAATGTCATTTACTGTCTTAAAAAAAAAAAAATGTACTGCTTGTTACTCAGTCGTCTGTGTTTCCAAGAACTGTGCCCTCCACTAAGCTTCCTGAAGCTGAGCTATTCTCTGCTTAAAATTGCAACTATATGCTTCTAAACCTGAAACAGATGTTATCTTGGCTGCTGTCGTTTGCCGTGAACGTCTATGTTCACATTTTATACAAGGCAGGTAGAAAGCAGGTAATTTGCTGACCTCACTCTGTAGACAAAGAAAAAAGGGAAGGAAGGTGAAAGGAGAGAGAGAAAAGGAGTACATACATAAGTTAGAGGAATAAATCCCATGGAGACAGAGAGCAAACCCTTGAGCATCTATTATCCTAATACCATATGCTATAGTTTGGCTACTACTGATCTGTCTGGCATCCCTCTTGAGTCATATTTGTGGCCACCCAGAGTAACTCTGTGAACTGATTTCTTGATTTAATATCAGTTTGTTCTTTTCAGCTCCAATGTCATTTACTGTCTTAAAAAAAAAAAATGTACTGCTTGTTACTCAGTCGTCTGTGTTTCCAAGAACCCACGATGTCTCTTTCTGGCATTTTTTTTCCCCTTTCTTCTTTTTGTATGGGAACCAGGAACTAGAAAGCATTAAATGAGAAAATTAACCACTCGCAGAAAAGGTAGAAGCCCAGAGAAAAAGGGGTTTGTCTTTTATGGTTTACAGTTTGTAAGCTGTGGGTGTGACTCAATTTCCTCACCACCCACATAAAAAGGTTGCCACCCAATCACTATCCAAAACCCCTCCCCTTTGATTTTGGCTAGAAGACCCTAAGAAAGACTGCCCTTTCTGGACGTTGCAAACTGTGACATATAAAAGCTGTTAGCTGCTCCTGTAGCCAGCAGCCTTCAAACCTTGCAGAGTTTTGCTCTCTGAGAGTTTGTAATAAGACACATTCCTCTTACAAGAGTTCATACTGCAACATAGCAAAGAACATTAAATTTTTGGAAGAACAATATATTCATTTTGGCATTGTGCAGAGGTAAGCTATTTAGTTCAACAAGTTTATATTGCATGCATGAATTTTAAAGTAGCTCACTTTTTTTTTCTTTTTCTTTTTTTTAAAGAAATGAGATTGGATAACTGTAACTTTTTTTTGTATGTGTTCTATCACTTGGTGTACATATATGCCTAGGAGACATTATTAGCATCTTTTCTGCTGTTACCTGTAATGCATATTTTCTCTTTACTCTCAAGATGAACTTTAATTTCTAAAGACTTCTTATGGAAAATAAATATACAGTAATGTAGTTTATGGTAAGGCTTTTGGGTTCACATTCATTTTTAGGGTTAGTGGTCATGCTGTTTATTTTTCTCTAGCTATAGAACATTTCTCTCAGGTGTCTGCCTCTAACACTAAACAGAATGAGTAGACACTCTCCTGTAGGTACCTCCTAGGCTTGAGTTCAACATCTATTTGCATTTTTGGAGGAAGTCAAATCAAGTATGCTCCCAAATGATGACCTTGGACATATATAACCTCTGGACCTATTTTTTTTTTCCCCATAGACCCTAACTCTACCTTTCTGCTTTAAAGCCAAGTAAACTCGGTGGCCTCCTCTTCTCCACTTTCAAAATGATAGCAATCTCTGCTGTCAGCAGTGCCCTCCTGTTCTCCCTTCTCTGTGAAGCCAGTGCTGTCGTCTTACTCAATTCCACTGACTCATCCCCGCCAACCAATAATTTCACTGATATTGAAGCTGCTCTAAAAGCACAACTAGATTCTGCGGATATTCCCAAAGCCAGGCGGAAGCGCTACATTTCGCAGAATGACATGATCGCCATTCTTGATTACCATAATCAAGTTCGGGGCAAAGTGTTCCCACCAGCAGCAAACATGGAATATATGGTAAGAGCAATTCTTTTCCTTTGAGATCTGAATGAGAAAGCTTTAAATTGCACATTAGAAGAACCTAAAGGAACCATGGGCGTTTATATGGTAAGGCATACGGATTTTGCATATTTGAACTTAGGGAAGGTTCTTATGTGCCTGATAATGTTAAGTGCTATTTCATCATAGAACTAGAGAGAGAGAGAGAGAGAGAGAGAGAGAGAATCTACATAGATTTTTCTTCTGAGAGTTCCGTACCATTGAGGAAGCATCTTATATAAGGCACATAGTTAAAAGAGTGGAGTACATTGACTGTTCCCATTAGGAAGGGCCGCTTTTATAAAAACAAAGTCATATGGAACTATTTACATTCTTTATCTAATAGTTATATTTGTTAACAAAAATGCTTTTAAAAAAATTCTTAAAATTACAGGTTTCAAGTATATGATTTAGCCTCTAGTAGGTGGTCTTTTCCCTTTCTTGGACCAACTCTTCCGGAGCTCATCTATTAGTATCCTAAGAGAACATCCTCACTTTTTTCCCCCTTGTGCTTTAATACTTTGTCATTCAGATAACAGAGAAGCCAGTGTGCCTGCACGTGGTTCCAGCTTGCTATGAACACATTCCTTGCTGTCTTTTAAAAATAGATTCTCTATGTTTATAGCATTTTATTTTGGATGTAAAAGAAATAGAAAAAGTTGATACTAAATGAAAGAGTCTTTTCTTAAAGTGTCTTTTGGGTTTTGAATTTATGCAAGGTTATGGTTTAAAATCCAGCCCTTTACAACAGCACAGCTTGGAGGCTGTTTAAGGTGATGGAGATCATAATACGGTACTCTCAAATTGAAGCAGGGGAAAATGGTACCACTCCCAACTGTTTATAAGTACGAATTAAAATTTGGGATTTCTATCAGAATCCAAATTTGTTTATTTTATTAAATAAACTTTTTAAGTTTGAGTAATTGCAGATGCCAGTGTTAGAGGAAAAATAATGTCTTACTAAGTCCAGAAGTTCATAGAAGTACAATTTTGGCTCTATTAAAATATATATTCCTAGAATTTATTAAAGAGAGAGAAAAGATGAAATTGGTCCTCGTATTTGAGGAACAATATATTCTCATGATTAAGGGCTCTAGGGACTAGTAGTTAGCGTAATGGCTATGTCGCTGGACTTCCATGTAGTCGACCGCGGTTCACGTCTGGGACCTGGTGGCTTAAAACTCACGCTGGGCGCGTGTACGTGCGTGCCCAAGATCCCAAGAGGAGAATGGAGGAGAAGGGATTGCAGCGTGGCCATCCCCCCTGGGGGGTGATTTCTCGCTTTCTGTCTCTAAACCTCTCAAAAAAATAAATAAATAAAAGAAAGAATAAGGGCTCTAGAATCTAAATGTTATGGTTCAAATAAATTCATGACCTCCCTGTATTTCATTTTCATCATCTCTAATATGAGGGTAAAGGTAATATTTGCCACCTAGGGTTGTTGTGAGGAATGTATGAGTCGAGGAGTAGTTCAGTCAGATCCAACAGCTTAATAGATATTCAGTGAACAGTTTTTATGGATTCTCTTGAATTTTGTACAAAAGGTGCCTATTTAAAACCCATTCAAGATCTCAAAACAGAAACAACAACCCCCACAGAAGCGATGCTTCTAGATGATGTGAATATATAATAAGAGGAACAAAACCCTTTAAAAATTGCTATAAACTATGAAAGAAAGATGCATGAGATCCTTTCTAAGTTTAGAAAGGCATGATGTACAGACCACAGACTTGGGGCATATTTTCTGGCAGTCATCACAGTGCTAGGCAGCCTAGGATGCAGGCCAAGACTACTGAGCCAGCTTGGGAGGTGAGGTGACCCGGGTTCAATGACTAATTCTGCTGCTTGCTTTGTGGCCTTGTGCTAGTCACTTAATGTACGTAAGACCCGTTTCTTATCTGTAAGAAGTGAATAATATGTACACACCTATCAATAAAGAATGCACTTCACTGTTTCAATGATACTGAGGGGAAGGGAGTGTGAGTAAAGGCACAGGTGAGTACAATGTAGGGGAAATCAATGGAGGCCCAGCCCCAGCCATACAGAAGGCAGAACACCACTGAGTGATACTGGAGCCATGTGGGAGGCCTGGTTTGGATTCAAATCAACCTAAACATGCCAGGAACTGGGGGAGGGATTGTGGTATGGCAAGGCCCTATCAAAGTTCTCTCTCTCTCTCTCTCTCTCTCTCTTTCTCAAGACAAAATAAACTTAAGAAAAAGAAACAGGTTGAAAATGTCACTTTTTTTCTAGTTCTATTTTCCTCTATTTATCAAGAATTAATTCATTCCACATGCATTTGTTTAATTGTTCCTATGTGCCAAGCACTTGACTATTTGTTTCCATAGATGATCTCATTTGATAGCTCACATTCCCTGTGGGAGGTTAAGATTATGATCTTCACTTTACAAATAAAATCACTTAGAGAAGTTAATGACTAGGCCAAGGTGGCATGGATAATGAATGACACTGTTGGAATGAGATTCAAGTCTGTGTAATTCAAAAGCCTATGCTGATATTGATCGTGTCTTTTCATGTGCTAGATTTAGCAAATGCCCCACTGGGGCAACTCCTAGAGATGTTAGGTTATCTTTGTTTCTCCCCTTAAAATGACAGCTGAAATCCTGTAATATTTATATTCTGTTTGTCATTCCCTCTTTTTATTTTCCTCTCAAATATCAGAACCACTACATGATTTATTTTGTGATAGCCAGATAGAATGCTAATTATATAGTAATGGTTTGTAAATCCTCCTTAATTCAATATAAGTACTGAAATACAGTAACCAGAACAGTTAAGTTCCATAAAACAAAATAGGAACTGTTTCAAATATTGATGTAAATACTATGCCAATAGTTGATGCAAGCATATATTTATTCATTTGACACATATTGAACATTTGCTGTCTGTTAGAAATTGTTTTAAGCACTGAGAATACATTCATAAATAAAATAGACAAACATCCTTGGCCCTGTGGGTGGGAAATCAAAATAAACCAGTAAGTAAATTACTATAGAATTTGTATATGTTGTATATGTTAGCACATGGTAAGGTGTAAAGAAAAAGAAAACAGGTTTTGGCCAAGTTTTGATGCTGAGTAAGGGAGACAGGAAAGAGCTGATTAAGAATGCTCCAGGGGAAGGTGAGGGAGAAAGCCACACTAGCAGAACAGGGAAGACAGGGTGAAGGCAAGGACAAAGGCCTGGAGAAGGGATGCTGATCAGTCCACTTAGAAAATAAGCTTGTTTGGGGGCACCCTAAATTCTAAGGACTCTTTGAGTAAATGGACCATGAAGGATCATTGGGATCCTTCGTGAAGACTGAGAAACTTGGTAGGGAAGTACAATAGTACAACAACTTAGAGGGAAGTACAACTTCTCTTAGAAGTACAGACAGAATGACTTTAATTCCATAGGCTTGGTGAACATACAGATCTACATTTGACATCTTACCTTTACTTTAACTTGTTCAACATGGATTCTGACCCTGAGCAGTGTGAAAGCCAGCTCAGCTCCTAATCTGTACTGTGTACTCAAAAAGTTAGGACACCCCTCATTGTGACTTCCTCACAAATGTGTGTGTTCTGAGTTGCCAGTCATGTTTTCAAGTCATGCTCCTCAGTGAGTGACATCATCCAAGGATGTCATATAGAAGATAGTCTTTGGCTCAGAGTTTTTTCTGCTTATATCAGCCTGACTTTGTCTATGACTCTGAGCATTTTTACCATGCCATTTTAATTTTTTTGCATTTTAACTCCTTTTAATGTTTTTTCCTTAACTTAGTCCTTTCTTTGTAATCTTGCCCTTCAAATTTCTGACATCAGAATGCCAAATTCTTTTACTGATTTATTTTGTGCCTACTCATGGGGTTATATATGGTTTCTCCCTGTTGTGAACTGTGGTAGCCCTTCATGTTTATCACATTACTCTCATTATAATCAAACTTGATTTACAATTATTTGTGTATTTCTTAACAACTTTCTAATTTTAAGCTTTCAGGGTGCTAAGTCTATGTTTATTTATCTTTGTATCTATCTCTATTTTCTTAGACCATTTCTGTGTACCATGATCAGTCATTACAGATTTATTGAATTTCCTTATAGCCCTGTGATTTGTTGATAAGTAGCATTACTTTTTATGTTATTTATAAATATTTCAACAGATTTTTTCCTCATAATTTATAATTATATTTTATCCAATATGTCTGAAATAATACAAAGAAGCTTTTAATAAATCCTTAAAAAAAATCCCTTAAAAGAAAATTTATCTTTCTCCAATACTTGGTTTTGTTAGCTATTGTACATGACTAAATAAAACAGGCAATTTGAACACCAGTGTTGATGTTCATATGTCTAAGATTTTGATAAAAAAAACACTTTATTGGAAATGTTTAGTTTTCTAGAAGTCTATATTTTTACAGAGATGACAATATAGATATAACTTAGTGTGTAAGAGAAACTTCTCTACTCTTGGCTTCTGTCCCTACAATTAGTTTATTGACTAATTTCCAGAGCTCCTTGGATACCAGCTGTTTTTCATTCTTCTTAAGGGCAGCTTAAACTGTGACTCTAAGCCACAAACCACACTAGTTTCTTAGAATAAGAATTATCCCTAAAAGAATGAAATTGCAAGACTCACACATAGAGTAACATTTGTAGGATGTTCCCTGCATTCAAGTCAATTGAATATATTAATTTTAAACATTTTGAAGTTTTTCCATGAGAGGAGGTGATCCAAAGATAACAGAAATCTTTGTCTTTAAAGTATAAACAATGCAATTAAAAAAAAAAAAGGGAAGAAACCACTAAACACATCATTTAGGATAATACACTGCTGCCTAAGATTAATGTAATAAAAGGTACATACAAATACTGGGGAAGAGGCAAGTAAGAAAGTGATAATCTCTGGTTGGCCTGTCATGCAAGGGTCCTAAGAAGCATTAAAGACAGATGGTCAGGAAAGGCAAGCTTGGCTGTTACGACAGGCAGGACAGTGAATGAACAAAATCACTAGGAAAGAAAATCCATAACATAACACAGTAGCTCTATGTTTGAGTTTGAGAAAAGATGGTGAATTACTTAATACAAAAGAGATTAGGTAGACTGTGAAGGTTTTAGAGCAGAGTCAGAGTTGTATTTGTTTTTTTGTTTGTTTGTTTTGTTTTTATTTTTTGGCACATGGTATGTGCGCTCACTTGAGAAAGAAAGTGAGAAATCATCCCTTGGGGGGATGGCCATACCACAAGCTCTTCTCCCCCACTCTCCTCCTGGGATTTTTAGCACACATGCACATGTACGCGACATGAGTTACAAGCCATTGGTTCTGGGACTTGAACTGCAGAGTAGACCATGTAGGCATTTCATGACGAAACTACTACATCACTTGTTGGCCCACAGAGGTGCATTTTGGAAAGATGACCCCGGTCGTTGATAAGAGTTGATATTAGCAGTGAAGGTGACCAGAGAAGTGGTGATCATTGTGTGAGTCATACTGTGTCTTCCAGTGAAGGTAAAGAGCAGATATATAGCTACACCTCCACTCAGCGATGAGTGAGAACAACTAACTGAACCATACTACAAGAGGTAGAAGTCTTCATGGATGGTGTAGAAAGGTGGGAAAGTGAGGGAGGGACAACGGGAAGATAATGGAAATAAACCAAACACCTTAACACTGAAAAATAATGCATAATGTAATTTTGCTAAGTCAAAATAACTATATTGATAACATGCCCTATTTTATTTCTTTATTTGGTGCCTGAAAATATTATGTGCAGAGTGAAAGGAAGGACTTTCTATATTTTTTTTCTGGAAAAAAAGAAAAAGAAAAAATATAGATTACCAAGTCACAGCAGGTAGTAAAGTAGCAGAAAGCATGACTTGAATTACTTAATAGAGAACAAAGTCACCCATCCTTGGAAACAGCCAAGAAGCTCTTTCTTAGAATAATAATTTATGACTTAACAATTTAAAAATGCTAATTTTGTTTATTTGGGCTTCACATGTAAGAGAATGTGGATAGTGTAAATGACTTTTTATTATTATTATTGTTCAATGGTTGAGTAAATGCTTATGGGTGTTTACCTCATTTTTCTCCAACAAATTCCCATATTGTCCCAAATGGCACATTTCTTGTCATTTGGGAAGGATACCTCAATTTTCTTATTATAAATGTGAGAAATTTGATGTGCCTAACCTCAGTCTCATCAGTGAGTACTTTCATGGCCACCAGAAGGCCTCCTGAGAAGGGTTGCCAGGGAGCAGTGAACTGAGACACTGCTGACAGAGAGGCATTTCTCTAGCACATTTGCATTCCTGTTCTCTTGGACATAGAGCTTTTTAAATGTCTTGGCTTCAAATGGAGACTGGGCACACTTTGTAGGAATTTTCTTCCAAGGTGCACGTTGCTTACAATTTCTTGTATACAAATGAGGAAGGTAGTAACCTTCGAGGTTTCCTTTTGTTCAGCTCTCCACATATGGAGCCAAATGAAGTTAAGAACATTTTGCCTGTCACTATTTTAACACAGTCTTAAGGAAGTGCAAATGTGAAACCTAACTTGTGATTCAGAACCCCACCATCAGGTGGCAAACAGAAAAGCTGTGAATCACTTGGAGGCCACATGTGGAGTGACTATTTTTCCTAGTATTAGACTCTTTTTTTTTTCTTTTTTGGAGACGTTTTTGCTATAGGGCACATGTGCTTGCCAGAAAGAAAGACAAAGAGAGAAACAGAAAGCGAGAAACCACCCTCCAGGGGGGATGGCCACGCTGCAATCCCTTCTCCTCCATTCTCCTCTTGGGATCTTGGGCACACACACGCACACATCCTTATTGAGTTTAAGCCGGGTCCGGGACTTGAACCGCAGTTGACTACATTACTCCATCTGCTGACCCCTCAACTCTTCTCTTTTGAGGGTGAATGATATTTGACTACATACCAGAAAAGTAATTTTGTTGTGTTTCTACTATTTATAGAACCTACCTCTGAGCTAGCTGGAGGCCTGGTGGTGGTGTGAGCTGGATCTCACATGGCCAATTGAGTTGTCTGAGTTGAAGACCCAATTGTTTGAGAGAGCATATTGGATTCATGTATGTGCTCAAAATTTTGAAAAGAGAGAGAGATGGAAGGGAAGGGATTGCCACATAACCATTCCCCACTGGGGATGCTTTCTTGCTTTCCTTCTCTCTCACTCTCTTTCTCTCTCTCTCTCTTTCTGGTGAAAATACATGCCCTCTGGCAAAAACCAAACCAAATCAAAACAAAAATACTAGCACTGGGCCAGCAGGTAGCATGGTGGTTAAGGTGCTGGACTTCCATATGGCTGATCACAGTTTGAGTCTTGGACCAGGTGGCTTGCTTTCTCACTTTCTCTCTCTTTCTCTGTCTCTCTCTCTCTGGTGAATGCATGTACGCTATAGTAATTTTAAATATTATAGTAATAATATTGATAAATGCAATTAAATAATTCTTTAAAAAATAAACAAAAATCTCAACATCACAGCTGTTCCAAAGAGAGGATGCCATAGATATTTTGAAACAACCAAAGATGTCTTTCTATTTCTTCTGGTTAGAGTGTATGACTTTGGTGCTCTTCAGGCAAGAGCCCTTCAATATTTAATCTCACCTTCCACATTATTTATTTGTGGGCCTGGAACTGTGGTAAGGGAGTCACTAGGGAGCAGGAAGACACTTCTTGATAGGAAGTAATGCAAAGAGAGAAGGACATGGGCAAGGAATGCTAAAGAAGACTGAAAAAAGGGTGTTTTGGGATTTCATGGGGAGAACCAGCCTAGGCTTGAGCTGGGTGTAGGAAGGTAAGAAATATCCCCAGAAGTAATCATTTCAGATATTATATATAATAAATAAATGAATATTGTACAGGGGGAGCTAAGGAGGTACATACAGGAGAGTATTCTAAGAAAGTATATGATATGTTGAAGATGTGCATAAAAATTCAGCCTTGCTTGGATTTAGTGTATAAAGAGTGTTTAATAAAGTCGGAGAAGACACTAGATACTTATTTGGATTTAATTCTAAGATCAAGAGAAGCTATTGAATTTTCTTTTTTGTCTTTAATTGCCAGAGGGTCACTTTCTCTCTCTTTCTGACAGAGAGAGATACAGAGAGAGAGAGAGAGAGAGAGAGAGAAGGTAAAAAAGCACCCCCCACTGAGATAGCGTCATGCCACATTCCCTTCTCCATTGCTCTGTTCTGTTAGGCATGCACACACACATACCTGACATGCTCTCCAAGCTACCATGGCTGGGATTCAAATCACAGTTGGCCGTATGTGATTCTGCTCTTTAACCACTTATCTCCAGGGTCAGCACAAGTTATTCAAGATTTTAAGCACATTTGTTATTTCAGAAAGGTCATTCTGGTCACAGGGTGAGGAAGGGAGAAAGAAATGACAGAATGGCAGAGGTGAAAGCAGGATGAACAGTTAGAGGGCTGTTGAAACACAAAGGTGAGAGAAAATTGAAGACTCAATTAAGTTTAGAGCGGTAGGACTGTGACAAAGTGAAAGAAAACTGTGAAATACTTAAGGTACTAATCAGAAGAAGTAAGTCATCTATAGGAAGTAGGATTTATATGATGTGGCACCCAAGAAAGGTACCTCTATTTTTGACAAGGACCATTGAGTTTATCTAAGTTAGAGAATACAAAACTGAGAGCAGCTTTCAGTTTATCATCCAGAGTGCATAGCTAAGTAGCGAGTGTGTGGAAGAAAATGATTTGGATTACAAAGAATGTTAGATAAGAATACCAGTTTGTGTAGTAAAGGTAGGGTGGTGTCATGGAGTTAGAATGGATGGATGATTATACGTCTGAAAATCTGTTCAAGAATTTTGTAAAACAAAAATCTTTTCTTTATTTTTCAAGAATAAGTACTGAGACATAAACCTGCCAATGATCCAAATCTGTTTCAGAGGCTTCAGTAGCATCAGACCTATCTAGACCTCCAGGATAAGATGTTTATGGAAACTAATCATAAAACTTCAGAAAAATAAAAGTTGGTTAGTCTGGTGAGTCTAATGCCATGAAGTAAGTCTATTTGAAAACCATTTAGTAATAACGCAATAGTCATTCAATATAAATTGGAGATGCTTGGTTGTTTATGAGACTTTCTGAACAATGGCAGGGGAGAGGGTCAGTGAAAATAAAAACTAACAGCTTAAACTGGTCAAGAAATATGCTTGGCATAAAATACATCCTAGACCGAGGTTTGGAGGAATAGGATTTGAATGCTTCCAGTCCTTTTTATCCATAGCATCTAAAATCAGCTACCAAGCATTTTCTTTTTTTAAAGAATGGAAGAATGCCCAACAAGTTGTGTTTTTAGAGTAAAGTTTTCATGAAATCTCTTAAAATTTCACACTACATACTCCAAACTGAAGCAGTCCAAAAATGTTACTTAAGGACACAATATTTTTGTACTAAAAAGTGCATCAAATTCATATTTCATAATTGAGTTAAATATGAACATTCTACCCAATCTGTCTTTCTGCATTCCTGGGAGATCATGTTTTCGGCAGCAGTAGGGAGGCGGAAAGGCATCTGAATTCTTCTGACCAAGTGGGCAATGGCAAGATACGAGGCCTGTATGTGTATCACAGGATAGTTTAGCAACCGAGAAATCAGGTTTTAGGATACTATGACACTGCATCAGTAAAAAAAAAAAAAAAAAAAATTAATGAAAATGTCTCTCTGGCTCTTAAGTCCAGTTGTAAATGATAGCTTGTGGGTACTACAAGGACGGCTAGCAGACATCAACCCATGGTCTTAAATTTTAAAGATAAAACATATGTTAAAAAAAGATTTAAGAAGGGGAACTAATAAGTTTTAAAACTTCTTTTTTTTTTTTTTGGAGAGGTTTCTTTGTGTGTGCTCACCGGAAAGACAGAGAGAGAGACAGAGAGACAGGAAGTGAGAAATCACTCCCCAGGGAGAACGGCCATGCCATAATCCCTTCTCCTCCATTCTCCTCTGGGGATCTTGGGCACGCACACGCGCCTGGCGTGAGTTTAAGTCACTGGGTCTGGGACTCGAACTGCAGTCAACTACATGAGAGTCCAGCAACATAGCCATTATGTCATCTGCTGGTCCCAGTTTTAAAACTTCTAAAATGCTTTCTCATTTTTATCTTCCACTGTCTGTAAACAAACCTCTCATTATGTCTACCTAATTCTGTTTCTGATTATTTAGTTGCTTCAGGGTTTATCTATTTTCACTTTATCTGTTTGCTTGCTTTGTCAAAATTAACACTTTTTTTCTAAGAATTATTTTTCGTTTAACTTTATTTTTATTTATTTATTTTAATTTGACCAGGGAGGGACAGGGATAAAGAGAGAGAAAGAGAGAGAGAAAGTGAGAAAATAAGCCGCCAGGTCTGGGAGTCAAATAGCAGTTGGCCATGTAGGAGTCTAGCACCTTTAACCACCATGCCACCTGCTGGCTTCTGAAATTAACTCTTGATATCTTTTAAACTTCAGGCTGCCAGATAACATGATCACAAGTGCACTTCACACTGCTTTCCATGGTAGGTGGCTTTCTTGTTCACTGACACTACCGTCATTTCCGAATCCCCAATAAAAGAATTAGCAGCTACCGTTAAGTACAATCTGCTCTACTGGGGCTGCGCTAACCCCAACCAGACACTGTCACATCTAACCCTACAACAGTATTTGAGAAGAGGGGACAATCTTCCTCATTTAGAAATAGGAAGCCTAAAGTTTGGAGAGTGTAACTTCCCTAATGTCACAGAATAAGTAAATCAGTGATAAGAATGGGATTATGGGGTCAGCATTTGGCATGGTAGTTAAGCTACAGGACTCCCACATGACCAAACACAGTTTGAGTCTCAGACTCAGTGACTTGAGAATCATGCCAGGTGTGAATGTGGTTTTTTTTTGCCTAAACTCCTGAGAGAATGAAGGAAAAGGCATTGTGGTGTGGCCATACTGCCTGAGGAGGAGGAGGTAATTAATTTCTCGCTTTCCTTCTCTCTGTTTCTAACTCTCCAGCAAGCACACACAACCTATGGGGAGAAATCAAAACAAAACAAAACAAACAAACAAAAAACCTAAAAGAATGTAAGTAATAAAATTAAAAAAAAAAAAAAAAAGAATGAGGTTCTTCTACCTGATGACAAGCCCATGGCTTCCATGACAGTAGACTCCCGACTCCCCTTTATATAATCATTCCTCCTGTTTAAAGCCCATTGGGGAGGTACATTTCCT
>NW_006160189.1:2221173-2228634 GCF_000334495.1 Tupaia belangeri chinensis | reverse complement strand
GCATTTCATCTAAGGACATCACTACTATAAGAATTTCTTCATATGAAATAAAATCTTTTCTTCCTATGCTTTTTCTACACTTGGAAATCATACAGACAAAAAAAAATGCATTTTGTTAGTACTTTAAGTCTTTGAATAAATGAGGGAAGAAAACCTCTATGTCATCAGTCCTGGACCCCAGTCACCAAGCCCTTCCTCAGCCTTCAGCCCTCTTGTGTTAATTATGTACGCACATCATCTCCCCCTGTCCAGTGCGTTGCTATCCAGGCTATCAGTGAGGGGGAAATCCTGGAAAAGGTAACAAGTTACGTAGTTATAAAATGGAAAATCAGTGAATACACCCACACAAACAATGGCAATGAGATCATCTTGGGAACAGGAAGCCCTATGGCTGAGCCAGTAATACCTTCCCCTAGTTGTCCTCCCGGGTAAATTCCAACATGTGTGTGTTCTCTTCCTACAGCGAGGTGCCTAGAAGTGATATGACCCGACCAGCAGAAAGTAGAGAGGACAAATTACAGTTGCCCTACTTCAGCAGATGGAGACTACAGTTAGCTTGGCAGAGTGTGGGTGCATTCTCCGGCTGATTCGCATTCTCGTGAACTAAGTTGCTTGTAGGTCAAAAGTGCACTTTAGAGGCAGACTTGCTCTTGTAATAATGAAAAGGATTGCCATTTAAAAAAATTTTTTTTTCTATTGCCAGAGGGGACATGCACTGATGAGAGAAAGAAAGCAACGTTCAGTATGGACTGCCTTTTTCCTCCATTTCTCCATCCCATCAGGGCATATACATACACACATACACACATACACACATACACACACACACACACTTGGCACATTTTTCAAGTCTCCAGGCCAGGATTTGAACTGTGGTCAGCCAGTGTGATCTGGCTCCCTATACGTAATGTTTAACTGCTGTGTTATAGTGCTGGCCTACTTTTTAAATGCTTCATCCTTTTAAAGATTTCAGAGAGTTAATACCTATATCTCTCACATGCTGCATGTGCTATCTCAGCTAATAAAGCTGCTTCGAGTTCTCACAAACACTGAACCACTTAGCAAGTACACATTCAAAGTCTCCAATCCTGAGAACGTGACAGGTCGAGGACGGTGCTAGGTATTTGTCTTTTCTGTAGCTCTCTAGGAGATTCTTGAGTTATTTCCCTGGTGAAAACTCTAAAATGTGATTAAGGATCTATCTCAGAGAAGAGTTTAGGACCCAGAACCAAGCTGATGAAATGCCTCATGTATCTATTGATTTGTCAATAGACTATGTCCTGAAAGAATTAATAGGTTAAGCCAAAAGAAGAGTTAGCACAGAAACAATGTCCATATTGTCCCATAATTTTACTTGAATGCTTACTAAGTACCTACTTTTAGAAAATAGGTAAGCTATAGATACCTGCAGCCTGAAATGACCCTACGAGGGATGTGCTTGACTGACTAGAAAAACTTCAGAAGAAATGTTGAGTAGCGCAGGATTCTTTTGTGTCTTTTTAATATAATGTGTTTTATTCACTATATATGTATACTGCATAAGAAATGATACATTTATACAATGTATTATAGCTTTCAATTATTCATTTAGTTATTTTATGGGATTTTTATTGTCTGTCTTTCTCCTAATCTGTAGCTAGCGTTCACGTCGGCCCAATTCATAATATTCAGTGCTTGTCAGTAAGTACTCACTGACTGGCTGCCTGAATGAATGAATGACCTAAGGTCATGTTAGTTGGTATGGACATTTGTATTTCTCGCATGTTTCATTGTTGAGGACAAAGCAGCGTTCACAGTTTGGTGAATTTGTTTGTAAGGAGGTTAGGAGCAAAGATAGTGCAGAGTCTCTCTTTCCTGTCACCATCCTGAGATAATAGGAAAGAAAAAAGCCCACTGTGGAAGTCAGCATAATGATGATAATGATAGCTTGCTACAGAGGTCAGAAATGGAAGGTTCTACCAGGCATGCTTGGTTTGCTCTGCATAGTGTTCCACTGTCTAGAGTTTTACTATTTTTATTTATTTAGAAATTTTTGCTATAGGGCACACATGCCGGAGAGACAGAAAGACAGAAAATGAGAAATCACCCACCAGGCGGATGGCCATGCCACAATTCCTTCTCCATTCTTGTCTCAGGGTTTTGGGCACCACACACACACATACATGCCCGGTATGAGTTTTAAGCTACTGAGTCTGGGACTCAAACTGTGGTTAATTATGTGGGAGTCCAGCAATTTAACCATTACTCCATCTGATGTTTTTAGAGTTTTACATTTTTTTTTTTTTTTGGAGAGATTTTCACTGTAGGGCGCGTGTGCTCGCCAGACAGACAGAGAGAGACATAGAGACAGAAAGCGAGAAATCACCCCCCAGGGGGGATGGTCACGCCGCAATCCCTTCTCTTCCATTCTCCTCTCGGGATCTTGGGCACGCACGCACACGCGCCCGGCGTGAGTTTTAAGCCACCGGGTCCGGGACGTGAACCGTGGTCGACTACGTGGGAGTCCAGCGACATAGCCATTACGCTAACTGCTGGTTCCCCAGAGTTTTACATTTTTAAGAATCGTTTATCTACATGTAAAAGTTGATAGATTTCACATATACGTCAGGATTTCCAGAGGGCTAGAGATACAAGGCACACTTCCTACTTCTCAGTGATTGTTTGAAGAGTTGTAACCTCTTCAAGTGGGGCAAATTTATTGGTTTATGAGTTCAATTCACTGTCTTTAAAAAAAATGAGGGGGGCAGAATCATCAGATGGCATAATGGTTACATCACTGGACTCCCTCTTGGTTGACCGTGATTTGAGTCCTGGACCTGGTGGCTTAAAACTCACACTGGGCACATGTGTATGTATGCCCAAGATCCTAAGAGGAGAAAGGAGGTAAAGAGATTGCAGTGTGGCCACCCCCGCTAAAGGATGATTTCTCACTTTCTGTCTCTCTCTCTCTCTGGAGAATGTAAGTGACCTATAGCAAAAATCTCTCTACAAAAAAAAAAAAAAGAAAAAAAAAGAAAGAAAAAGAAGAGGAAGAGGAAAAGGCATAGTTGTACTTGTCATTTCATATTCTATACTGCTTTTCTCATTTTCATCATCAGACCATGCCTTCAAGTCAATTACTTGAGCTTGATAATATTAATATAGAGCTTTGTTATTTTCACAGCACTTAAGTAAAACAGTTTCTCAGCGCACATTTAACCAGCCATAGGTTCAAAACAGTCATCACTTAATTTTCTTAATGATGACCTCTCACTTCTGTAAATCTAAGGAAAAGATCAAATAGCCTTAGTTAAGTGATCAGAAACTAAACAAAATAAAACAGTAGCTTATGCATGGAAAGTGTCTTCACTTTTTATGTAAGTATATGAAAAAAGACCACAAAAACACCATTCTTCTCCTTTTTATAACAAGATTTCTCGAGAGCATTTTCTAAACTGAAATTTCTCCTGTTCTCTCTGGATCCCATCCAGGCAGGATTCCACCCCATTCCCACTTCCGTCAGCCTGCTCTTACCAAAGTCTTCAAAGATCATCCATTCCCTAGGCATTGCCTTCCTTGGGCTATCAGCAACTTCTGATATGGCCGATCACTTCCTCCTGGACACACTTCCATCCCTGATTCCATACTTGTCTTACTTTTCCTCTGGCTGTTCTTTCTCCACTTCTGCACTAATTCCTCCTCATTTCCCCAACCTCTTCACGCTGGAAGGTTCTCAGGGTACCTAGTTTTTGTTCTCATGGCCATGTCAGGTTTTTTTTTTTTTTTTCTCTATTTCATTAACATTAACTGCTTAGGAAACTTCTTTCAGTCTCATAGGTTCAAATACTGCTGATATTACTATTCCAAATAATATCTCTGGAACTCTCAGTTGAATTTCAGACTAATGTATTCATCTACCCACTTTAAACTCATACTTAACACACTCAAAATTGAGCTCTAAATAGTCACAGTCTTCCCTTCCCTCTCCCATGTAAGTTAGTCTGCAGTCTTCCTTATCCCCTGATCCCAGCGAATGGCAATGCCCTTCTTCCAGCTCAATGGTTGGCTGACTACAGAGCAGGGTCACATCCGTCCTGCTGCCTGTGCCATATTGTCTGTGATTATTCACTACACAGGCAGTGCTAAGTAGTTGCAGCATGGACTAAAAGGCCTGAGAAACTGAACATATTTACTCTCTGGTCCTTTACAAAACAAGTATACTGACTGCTATTCTTCATTAATCAGGCCAAAAGTCTAGTGGAATTATCTTTTTCTTTTTTTTTTTCTTTTTTTTGGAGAGGTTTTTGCTGTAGGACACATGTGCTTGCCAGAAAGAAAGAGAGAGACAGAGAGACAGGAAGTGAGAAATCAACCCCCACCTCTTCAGGGGGGATGGCCACACCTCAATACCTTCTCCTCTCGGGATCTTGGGCATGCACTCACACGCACCCAGTGTGAATTTAAGCCACTGGGTCCAGGACTCGAACCGTGTTCGGCTACATGGGAGTCCAGCGACATAGCCATTACACTAACTGCTTGCCCCTAGTCGAATGATCTTTACTCTGTCTTTTTAAAAAAATTAATCTAGACCCACTTGACTCAATCTTTTTGACACTCCTAAATTCAAAATGCTGTCTACCCAGAGTATAATGACTGATCACCACCATTGCCACCACCTTAATCAAGGCTGTCATCATTTGTTATCTGGATTATGGAAAGAGACTCCAAACAGAGGGAGAGCTCAATATAGGCTAATATCTAAACCAATGAAGAAATAGATAAAACAAAACATAGGGACCAGCAGTTGATGTAATGGCTATGTCGCTGGACTCCCATGTAGACCCAGACCAGTGGCTTAAACTCACATTGATCCTGAGAGGAGAATGGAGGAGAAGGGATTGAGGTGTGGCCATCCCTCTTGGGGGTGATTTCTCACTTTCTGTCTCTTTGTCTCTCTCTGTTTTTCTGGCAAGTACATGTGCCCTATAGCAAAAACCTCTTGAAAAGAAAAAAATAGTCATAACTTTGAGAAAGAGCATTTAAACAGATTGTTGTAGAAAGTCAATGCATAGTTGGCCATGTGGGGATCCAGCGGCCTTAACCATAGCCCTACTGGCTGGCCCCCAAAGTGTCAGGTTCTCAGTTTTAGCATTTTATGTCTTTGAAGATGGTTTCCATGTGCAAAAGAAATTTCATAGAGGCCACTCTAATTTTCAGAATTAATATTCTTATTTTATCCTTAAATTTTTAGCTTTAATGTATTTTTGTTTTTTCATAAATAGAGCAAATTTTGTCATATTTATTTAATGTTACCACTTATAGATTAAATTATAAAAATTGCATTTATTGATGTAATATATTTGATTTTCTTTTCTTATTCTTCATTCATGACAGAGTGTACAAATACAAGGGAAATTGGGGAGCAGCCTCCACAGGGTCTGGTCTCCCTTTGATCCCCTTCCTCCAGTCTTCCAGCCTGTTGCACCTTGGACACCCTCACAGGTGCCTGCAATGATTTAGGCTGATTGGACTAGGATTCAAGCCACAGTTGCCATGTAAAATTTGTCTTCCTTTGAGCGGCATAATACCACTGCAACACAGAGCTGGCCCATGGTTGTCTTTTTTAGTATTTCAATTGAATTATTGAAAATAATACTTTACATATATTGAGATGAGTCACATGAGTGTAAGAAATACAGTGACTCAGGACAGTAGTTAATGTAATGGCTATGTCGCTGGACTCCCATGTAGCCGACTGTGGTTCGAGTCCCAGACTCGGTGGCTTAAACTCATGCTAGGCACATGTGCGTGCCTGGCCAAGATCCCAAGAGGAGAATGGAGGAGAAGGGATTGTGTCCATCCCCCGGGGGGTGATTTCTCGCTTTCTGTCTCTCTGTTCCTCTGGCGAGCCCTTGCACCCTAGCCCAAAACCTCTCCAGAAAAAAAAAAAAAAAAAAAAAAAAGGAAGAAAAAAGTACAGTGACTCAAGTTCTTCTAAATTTTGCAAAACTGTTAAAAAAATTAACAGATTTCCTTACTATGTTTCAACTTAAAATCATACATACAAGAAAGTACTCATCTATATATTTTAAAATGAAAATATAAGACTAACCTATTACAGTAATAAGCCATGTACTCTTAACTGTCACAAATATTAGTAATATCAAATAAGCACAGATTGTTCACATGAAAGTATTTATTCTTTCAAACTTTGAATTTGTTCCTTTTAAATACGTTTACACTTATTTTTTATATTTGCAGTTAAAAGATGTTTTCCTCCTATGGAAAAGTGTCACCTCAGACAAATTTAGTGTTACGGTCCCAAAGTAATTTTGGGATGCCTTTCAGTTCAACTACATGCTGTCTGGGCCAGAAATGCTGGCTGGGATTTAGAAAGGGAGCTTCAAACGTTAGTGTGTTTTATGATCCTGGCTGTGACTATGTCATAGATCCCAACCCTTCAGGAAACAGTTAAGATAACTGCGTATCTCATTTGGACTAGTATCGTTACCTAATTCTGCTGTCTACTTATGAAAGTCAGCAAACTTCATGAAGCAACGCTCTTTGACTTGATTTCGATTTTCTAAAGGTCTCTGAAATTGAGAATCCTGCCCTCTTTTCATATTCCTCGTATCTGTTGGGATCAGAACTTTTGTAGATATTTAAATAGCATCAGTTTGAATTCTGGATATTTCTGATATCTTAGTCTATGGTTTCAACATCTCATGATTTATGGACAAGGTATCGTGTCTAGCTCAGGCTATTGTTAAATTTATTTATAAGCAGAGGAGCTCATGGTGAATAATTTAAATGGTTCTTAACAAGAAAGATGGAAGAAAACCATTTGCATCAATAAGGCTGATCTTTGGACATATACATGCCTGATACCATCATGAGCCATTTTTATTTTGTAAATTATCTAAGGTAGTCATATCTAAGTTCTAGCAGCTCCTATAAATGTTTTGTGCATTCATGCAGAACGCTCTTAATTTTTGCCTCAATATTAGGAAGCAAAATTGTAAGTGTTTACAAGTAAATTATCCTTGAAAGCATATCTGTTTGGAAGGGCGAGAACTAGAAAGAGCGTTGATGCTACTTGAATAAATGCTAATAAGTATCAGGTGTTTAGTTTTTCCAACAAAATATATGTTGAAGATTTATAAGGCATTCCATAGAAGTAGGTGCACACCTGTGTCCTTCTTTCTTCTCTTGATACGTCTGTAAAGTATAATGTTAAAATTGTTTAAAATGAGTAGCTCAAATGCTCAGAAAAGTTCATCAGTTGGATTGACCATCAAGCATCCACAAATATATAACTAAAGTCAAATGCTTAGGCATTTACAGCTTTGTCCTTGAACTTTATAAGCCGATAAATTTCTTCTCACATGATCACACTGGCACAATTTCTCCTCCTCCATTCTCCTCTAGGGATTTTGGGCATGCATGTGCGGACACCCAGAATTATTTTTCTCTTTTGTATAT
>NW_006160189.1:2209909-2220888 GCF_000334495.1 Tupaia belangeri chinensis | reverse complement strand
TTTTTTTTTTTTTGGAGAGGTTTTTTCACTATAGGGCGCAGACAGAGAGAGACATAGAGACAGAAAGCGAGAAATCACCCCCCCAGGGGGGATGGTCACGCCGCAATCCCTTCTCCTCCATTCTCCTCTTGGGATCTGGGGCACGCACGCACACGCGCCTGGCGTGAGTTTTAAGCCACCGGGTCTGGGACGTGAACCGCGGTTGACTACGTGGGAGTCCAGCGACATAGCCATTACGCTAACTGCTGGTTCTCTCATGATGTTATTTTTTGCATGGTGTAATTTCCTCCTATTATGTTGTAGACTTCTTTTTACAGGCTCTGTTTTCGTTTTGGAGTTTCTTCACCTAAATTGATCCACAATTTATACATTATTCATCATTGCATTGAGAAGGGTATGTACTGATCTACTGTTCTTCTCCTTCCAGTAAGAGTGGAGTGATTTGTTTATTCACTGTTCTCCAACTCCCTAAACTTACTGGATTTCTGGGTGGTGTAAGCGTATATTACTGACTGTGTGATCCAGCACAATGAGGTAGGGGAAGGAACTAGGGCCAGAGTCAAACTCAGCAGGAGAATTTCACCACAAGATAACTTTCCTCATTTGTTCTTTTGTTCTTTGCTTCAGGTACATTGTATCTTACGTACTTTTATTACTTGTATGTGAGTGGAGAGGGGCAGGAGGGGGCAGAATTCCAACACTGAAACAAATTTGTTGGTTTATTCAAGGGGACTCTTGTATCAGGTTGAGACCACCATGTCAGTTGAGAAATTTTCATCAGAGAGACACGTGCATTTGCCCTCTAAGAAGGGAGAGCTTCCTTCAAATGATCTTGATCTGCAGTATCCAAATAGAATGAAATAGAGTAATTCCTGTTAGGGCCCAGCCCAATGTCAAAGTTGGGGTGTTGAGAGAATCATTTAGCTTGTCTCATATTCACAAAGGGACTCAATTCAGAATTTAGACATTATCCTCAAATGAATTCTTAACTCAAACCATAGAATCGGATAGGCCTGATGGAAAATGTTTCATGAAGCTTAATTTAGTAAAACAAAAAAATGGCCATTTTGATATTTCTAATTTGGTATTATTTAAAAATATATTAGAAGGTTTAAATAAAATGAAAGTTACACAGAGTTCCCTCAGCTTCTGAGAGGGTCTCATCACAGTCTTTTTATTGTCTGCCTACATCTCCAGTCCTTTTTCCGTTAAGCTAGATAGTATTAGTGGGTTTCTGCCGAGATTTTTTCTGTTCGTAAGGATATCGCAGAACTTCCTCAGGTTGGTGATATTCTTTAATATGATCCTATCAGTATCATGTTTTACAAAATTTCTTTTAAAGTTATGTTATCCTCATTATTTGTATAGGTTTTACTCAATTTTTGTTTTCCAACTTCTGTTGATAGTGGGAAAGGCAACAATTAAGGACCTGTTCTCATGCTACCATTGTGCCAAAAATCTGCTAGAAGACAGGGGAAAGCAATTTTATAAAAATAGAAATGAGAAGTAGAATTTGGCAGATATCAAACTAAAACCACCCCAAAGAGCAAACTTTGTCAGGTGATACACATACTTGCCTAGGCTTTAGACACATTAATGATTGGTGGTTAAAACCCTTGTCAAAAGCTACTAAAAAAATAAAAATAAAAAACTCGAAAGTTTGGGTAATACAGCCTTAGTAAAGGAGTTGTTTGTCCCACATTAGCCTCATGTGTAGTGATAACTTGAGTCACAGAATCAGATTTAGCCTGATGGAAAATGTTTGATGCAGGACATTTGCTAACTGGGGATGAATTATGGCATATAATTGCAACTACACTGAAGTATGTGAAAAAAAGTATGTGAAAATTGAATTCCCTAAGATAGCACTTTTAAAATCTGGGGTTGGCCTCATGTAACCAGATTTCACATGCTTGACTGCAGTTTGAATCTCTGCCTCAGAAACTTGAAAAACATGCTAGATGTGAGTACATGGGTGCCCCAGATTCTAACAGGATAGAGAAATGGTAAAGAGAAGGAAACATGACCACATCTCATTGAGGGGTACTGTCTCCCTTTCTGTTTCTCTGTCTCAGGCAAGCTTCTGGCAATATTAAAGAAAAAAGAAAAGAAAAACAAAAATCCAGCTTTAGAGCTTCTTGACCCAGTGTATAGATTAGCAAACATAAGGTAATTTCAGAATTAAACAATTCATTACTAAAAGAATAAGTGATGAGCATGAAATAAAGAAAAAGATGATTACTCAGCCCCTGGCATGAATTTCACAAGATTGTCATGTCCGACTAAAATTTTTCTGTTATATTGGGATAAGAATGATAGCTCATTGTTATGTTTAATTGTCATATCTACCTTATAAAATAACACTATTATTCTCATTTTTATAGATAAGGAAGTAAGTTGAACTAGGTTAAGTGACTTGTACAAAGTCACACAGCATCAAAATTTGAACACAGTTCTGAAATTCCAGAGTGTGCTCTTAACCACTATGCTATACTGCTTTCCCCTATATCTGTTAAACTATACTATAAACTGTATTAATCTATCAGAGATTTTTAAAAATGTTTTTGCTATAGGGTACATGTACTCAACAGAGAGAGATGGAGAAAGAGAGAAATCCCCTCCCATGGGGGGGGGGGGTTACCATGCTGCAATCCCTCTTCCATTTTCTTGTTGGGATTTTGAGCATGAACACACACACACACACACACACACACACACATTTAATCACTGTATATCTTTGCAATATAAAAAATGGGCCCAGCTGCTAAGTCAGGGACTTGAACCATCAAGCTGGCTCTGTGGGATCTAGCCACTTTAGTCACCATACCTTTGCTGACCCTATGGTTACTTTTAAATGGTACATATTTAAGGAAATCAACATATTTTGATTGATAAAGTGATGTAAGAGGGAAAGAAATGTCTTGAATATTTTAAATTGTTTTGAAAAGAATCTAGGTTTTCTGTCTCTCTGGTATGGAAAGGGCCAGAATAAAGTTAATCACAGACCAATAACACATGGATCTCCCTGGCTCTGATGCTGGGGTTACGTAAGTATATTTAAATCCTGAGACATTGAAGATGAAAGAGACCCTAGAGATGATCTCATCCAGGCTCCTCCTTTTACAGATAAATTAACAGGGAGATAAAGATGACCATTGATAGGGCTTCAGTCACAGGTGATTTTAGCGATAGAACTGGGATTAGAACACAGATCCCTGATTTTCAATTTAGAACTTCTTGTGCCATAGTGTGTTCTGATATTTTAGAACAAAATTAGAGGAAATTATTTTTAGCAGCTATGGCTCTGAGTGTACACTGTTGTTCAGTATGTAAATAATGTCTACATCTATTTTTCTCAGATAATTCTAATTAGTTAAGAGTCTTTCAGAGTACATAATTGGTTGATATTCTCCATCTGAAATTGCTTTGTGAATGAATTATGCTGTATTTTATTTTGGTGAAATATAATTAATAGTTCATAAATCCATATTTCATTACTATTTTGTCAGAAGAATAAAAAGTAGATACATCAATTATCAGCCAAACAATATGTTTTTTTAAAGTTTATTTCAGGGAACCAGCAGTTAGCATAATGGCTATGTCACTGGACTCCCACGTAGTCGACCGCGGTGTGCGTCCTGGACCCGTTGGCTTAAAACTCATGCCGGGCGCGTGTGCGTGCGTGCCCAAGATCCTGAGAGGAGAATGGAGAAGGGATTGCGGCGTGACCATCCCCCCTGGGGGGTGATTTTTCACTTTCTGTCTCTATGTCTCTCTCTGTCTGTCTGGCAAGCGCACGCGCCCTATAGCGAAAATCTCTCCAAAAAAAAAAAAAAAAAGTTTATTTCAGTTCTAGTATACTAAGATTTCATCTGAATTTTGAAAATGGGTACATTTTATGCAATTCTGGATCATTTTATGTAAAACAACTGTTTTTTCCCCCTATAATTTAAGCCAATTTCTGTGTAACTAACAGATCTTTTGAGGGTAGCTACCACGGCTTCTTGGGATAAAACCATCTTTTGAAGAGTTCATCTATTTTTTTATTGTATTTTTTCCTTAGTGTATTTATTATATTTTTCTGAGAGAGAGAAGTATCACCAACAGGGTGTCCATGACACGATCCACCCCCAGCCTGAGCTAGCCTTAATCCCAAGCACACACACATGCACCTAGCCTGTCCAAGGTGGCTCTGCGATGCGATCCTGGGACTTTCACATGCCGGTTCAGTTGCATTACCACTGCACTATCTGGCCTTCTCATTTTATTTTAAAGTCATTAAATTAAATTTCTTTCACTTAAATGCATTGTTATATGAAATAAACCTATGTAATTCATTATCTTTGGGGAAAACAAATCCTTTTCAGTGTTATGGTCACAGAAGCCCAGGAATTCTCTTGCCATTACATTAGAGTTCATGGCTGTTAACTCCAGCTTAGTCGGACAGCACTTGATGGAAGAGAAAGTCACCAAAAGAATGATAAATGAAGGGACCGTGAAGAGTAGTCAAGCAAAAACCTGTAGAAAGACTGTTTTAGAGATTCTCATATGAAGCGCCATGTAAATTTGAGTAATTATAAAACTGTCACTTCCTTCTTCATGAAAAATATTTTACTAACCACTGTCATCACAATTTGAATACTGTATCTTTTTGAACGGAATAACATATAAATAATATAAGTAATTTAGGAAATAATGTCATAAAATTTACCTACACAACTCAACTTAAAAGTCTTTCTTTTTGGTATAGTTGTTTCTAGTTCATACCAACCAAACATGTAAATTCTTCCATCATAATTAGTGCTACTAAAGAGTTGAATGGTGTAAGATACAAAGACTTCAGTAGATTTATAATACTATAATATAGTTTAACCTTTAAAAGTTGTAATATAATAGTAGGACTTACTATTTTTTATAAATCAATTTGAATAAATTCGATATATCATTCATTTATTCAAATATATTAATTACTGGGCCAACAGGTGGCAGGGATGTTGAGGCAGTTGGATTCCACTTGGCTAACTGCATTGACTCAGTGTCTTGAAAACAGGTGGGATAGTGGTTAAGCCTCTGGACTCCCACATGATCAACTGCAGTTTGAGTATGAGACTTAACAACTTGAAACTCAGGGTGAGCACATGTGCATTCACGCCCAAAATTCAGAGAATAGAATAGAGGAGAAGGGACTGTGGCATGGCCATCTCCCCTGGGGGATGATTTCTAGCTTTCTGTCTTCCTGTCTCTCTCTGTCTCCCCAGTAAGTACATAAGTGCATGTGCCCTATAGCAAAAATCTCTCATAAAAAAAATGAAAAAGACAAATATGCCAAATGTGTGTGTGCCCAAAATCCTGAGAGAATGAAGGAGAAGAAGGAGAAGGAATTGAGGTATGGGGGTGATATCTCACTTTCTCTCTGTCTGGCAAGCACATGCACCCTTTAGTAAAACTTAATATAAAAATACTAATGGAAGTGATTATTTCTTCTGCTGTGAAGATGTCCTCTAGAAAAATCCATTGACTTTACTGGATTCAAATTTGACTAGTCAGTATAATTATAATTATGCTCCCATCATAACTAGATGTGGTATTTTGTTAACCTGCCCTTTACTAAAACTGATGTCTGGATGTTGGATCTAGATGATATTGTAAAGACAAAAAATATTTTTGGAGTAAAATCATATGCATTATAGAACTTTGAATAATTAAGATCTGAATTCGCTTTCTTTTAGTTAAAATAGTCTCAGGAACCAGAATTGGAAGAATTCTAGGAAATAGAAACAATATTCCTTTCCTTGTGCTTTTTGTTTGTTACTAGAGAACCTGATAAAGCTAAAGGCTTTTTTACCTCTACAGGTTTGGGATGAAAATCTTGCAAAATCTGCAGAGGCTTGGGCAGCTACTTGCATTTGGGACCATGGACCTTCTTACTTATTGAGATTTTTGGGCCAAAATCTGTCTGTAAGAACTGGAAGGTAAGTAGTTTCTCATGTGCTATTTATCCATGTGACTTTATTAATTATAGAGTTCAAAGGGGAGTGACATTGATTTCATAAAACAGCCACAAAGACTTATTGAGCGGTCACTATGTATCAGGCATAGATACTTGGCCTGTCAATGTTTTCAATGTCTTCAAGAAATATTTGCTTAGTCAAAAGAGCTTAATAAGACCAGTTTCCCCTTTCAGCCATAGAATAGCTCTCCTTCACCTGCATTTTCTTTTTGTAATTCAATGAAACATTTTATTAAATTGGTAAAATACAATTTTAAATAGTCTTTAGACGTTAAGGGACCAGCAGTTAGTGTAATGGCTATGTCGCTGGATTCCCATGTAGTCGACCGTCGTTCCAGTCCCGGATCGGGTGACTTAAATTCATGCCAGGCGCATGTGCATGCGTGCCCAAGATCCCGAGAGGAGAATGGAGGAGAAGGGATTGTGGCGTGGCCATTCCCCCCTGGGTGATAATTTCTTGCTTTCTGTCTCTCTGTCTCTCTTTGTCTTTCTGGCGAGTGCAAGCACTCTATAGCAAAAACCTCTAACAAAAAAAATTAAAAATTATACTGTTCTATGAATAATGGTTACTTATTTTTAAAAGTACCACATTAAACTTTACACTTTTTTTTGCATTGTAAATACAAATAATTTTATGTGGAAAGTATACAAAAATTAGTATGCATAAAATTTTTCTAATATTGTCAGTAATATTTACCAAATGAAAAAATTGTATACAAATCAATTGTTGTAGAAGAACACACAGTATTTTGTAGTCGTTGACCAATGATACATGTGGTCACATCTGAGATTGGCATTTCTCAAAGTAGTCACCTTTTAGATTTACCCTGGAAGATTTTTTTACTGTTTACTTCTCTGAGCTCTGTCCTGTATCTTCTGATTGTGCAGAGTAAGGCAAGTACTATAGGTAGAGCTGTAATACTTTGCCATTATTCATTTTTTTAAAAGAATTATTGGAGCCAGTGTGTGGCATGGTGGTTAAGGCACAGGACACTCCCACATGGCTGAACACAGTTCAAGTCCTGAACCTGGTGGCTTTCTTTTTCTCTCTCTCTTTCTGTGTGTCTCTCTCTGATCAAATTAAAATAAATGAATGAATAAATAAAATTAAAATAAGTAATTCTTTGAAAAACAAAATAAAAAATATTTATTTAATTTTATTAATTTCTTATGATTTTTGTAATTTGACCAGGAAGACAGAGAGGTGGGGAAAGGGAGAAAGCAAGCTTCTAGGTCTGGGACTCGAACCATGGTGAACCATGTGGGAGTCATGTCCTTTCCCCCACGCCACCTGCTGGCCTCACTTCACCCATACTTAAAACATTGGTTTGTGTGTTCCAAAGTAGCCAAGAAAAATATCTTCTAAACTATACAAGAAATTATGCTTTTTGATAAGTTTGCAAGTGATAAACATGAAAGAACTTGATACCTAAGAAGAAGCAAAAGTCTCCTGACATGACAGATCTTAGGGAGAACTGGGTATGTGGTACATCCCTCTCTTCCACCTTGGGAAAAATCCTGAGACTGAGGCATAAGCCATTTTTCTGTGTATGTGTCTGAAACTTTCTCATAGTTGCACATACACGCATTTAAAAATCAATCAATAACAAAATAAATGTATTTACATATATGTATATATACAAACACAGAGATATACAAGTATGCACAGCCACAGGAAAAACTATTGCTATTAATTGAATATCTTTTCTATCACTGTGGAATATTATTTTTATTTTTATTTTTTTTTAGAGAGAATTTTGCTATAGAGCAAATACACTTGTTGGAGAAAGAGAGAGACAGAGGAACAGATAGATAGAAAGCAAGAAATCACCCCCCCCCAAGGGTGATGGCCATACCTCAATCCCTTGTCCTCTACTGTTTCCTTGGAATTTTGGGCATGCACGCACAGGTGCCAGCATGAATTTTAAGCTGCTGGGCTTGGGACTTGAACTGTGGTCGACTATGTGGGGGTCCAGCAACATAACTTTTATGCCATCTGCTGGTCCCTCACTGTGGAATATTATTACCCAACATTCCAAAGACCTATCCTCTTCCATAGAAAGAAGGAAAATAAGGTGTGCTATTTCTAAAATTAGGGTGATTCATATTTAAAGGGAAAAATGCTCCAAATCCTAGAATTATGATTATTTTTAAATTTCTAATTCTAGATTGTTTATGAAATTCTGCTGAAGAGAATTTTTTTTTTGAAGTTTTTGCTACAGGGTGTGTATGCTCGCCAGAAAGACAGAGAGAGACAGAGAAGCAGAAAGTGAGAAATCACCCCCCAGGGGGGATGGCCACGCCACAATCCTTTCTCCTCTATTCTCCTCTCAGTATCTTGGACACACATGCAAATGTGCCCTGTGCGAGTTTAAGCCACTGGGTACGGGACTAGAACCGTAGTCGACTACATGGGAGTCCAGTGACATAGCCATTATGTTAATTGCTGACCCCTGAAGGGAATTTTTCATGAGGCTTAAATGAGATATTGATGGTTCTCAAAATACTTACATTTTCTGTTTTTGAAATGACCAGACACATTCTTAGACAAATACAGGCTCATAAGCTCATTTTCATGCTTAGCCCTACTTGTAGAAATGGAGATCTTCTACGTGCAAAGGTAATTGTGAGTGTTGTCTATACTATTGTATCTTCATCAATAATCTGCCAAAGGAGCAATTAATTTACAACGTAACATGAGCACACTATGTATTACCTCTGCTGTACTCTCAATTCTTTTTTATTTTTCTGATATTTAGGTACCGCTCTATTCTCCAGTTGGTCAAGCCATGGTATGATGAAGTGAAAGATTATGCCTTCCCATATCCCCAGGACTGCAACCCCAGATGTCCTATGAGATGTTTTGGTCCCATGTGTACACATTATACACAGGTTACTTCAACTACCTTGTTATTATTTTATTTTATTTATTTATTTTTTTAAATTTTTTTCATATTTTTCCTTGTTATTTTTTGACCTATGACTTATTTTCTTACTATTCTGGTGAACGCATGTCTTCTGACTTCAGTAACGGTCCATTGATTTATTTTCACAGATGGTTTGGGCCACTTCTAACCGGATTGGATGTGCAATTCATACCTGCCAAAACATGAACGTTTGGGGATCTGTGTGGCGACGTGCAGTTTACTTGGTATGCAACTATGCCCCAAAGTAAGTAGCAGCTCTGATTCTATTTTGTGGGCATCCGCCCCAGGACTTGGGTCTGCTGAGTCATGATCAGAGGGCGGCTGGTGAGGATGCAAAAGAGGACGAGAAAGAGAAAGCCCTCCATCTTGCCAGGACCAGGGAATTAGAAAGAATGAGACAAAGGGAGAGAGTAGAAATGGACACAGGCAGCCTGAGCCTGGGTAGCCCAAGCAACTTTGTCCCGCCCAGATGAACTGGATGTCTTTATTTATAGTACAAGGAGACATAACACATGTATGTTTCAGGACACTTCATGGATTGGTTGCCAGGTTATAGACAATAAGAAGCAATTAACAAAGCTATGAGGGCTTAAGTCACACCAGGCCAGGTGCATCCCTTGGTGGTAATCCCATCAAGAGAAAATCTTATCTTCTTTTCTAATGCAGAGAACTAGCTGTTAGGTGTGGGGAAGGAGCTAAAAAAACTTCTCTATAAGGAGTGTACCACCACACCCAGAGAAGTCTAAAGAACCTTTCAGATGCAGAGCAGGGATTGGATTTTACTGATTGGGGTCAAGATGTTTCTTGAAGTCCATCAGATGTGTCTGTTGGACCGCCCCTAGTAATTTCCATCCTTACTCTGTCTGCAGCCAAGGTCAGGGAAAGACAAGTTACAAGGTTCTACCCAACCCCAAAACAGCAGGTGGTGTTTGCTTAGAGCACGTTCCCACACCTCAGATTCTCTCAAATGTGTCCCCACACTATTTCCTGGATCCTTTAAAGGTGAGACACCATAGACATTTTTGACAGATGATTAATATAAGGAAAATTTAGCTACAGTGGCCTCTAATGCTCAAATGTACTATTATTCCCATTTTCAGAAAAATTATTAGCTTAAAGTTTTCTTTTCACAATGACAGGGATTCTAGGCTAAAATTGTTGGCAAAACAATCCAATCTGAGGCATTAGAACTCACTAAATTCTTACTATCTTTCTTTAGTCATGGTTTGTAGGCTTTTAATAGCTCTCTAAAAAGCATCAGGAAAGAATATTTGGGGAATTGATCAATATCACAATATTTTCATCTTTCAGTCCTAGAATGGTGACTTACCTTTTTCATGAATTAAGCAAAATATTAGAGGGAAAAAAAAAAAAAACCTCTCCTTCCTTTTCTTATTTTTAGAACTAAATATCTAATCAATAATCTCATAGTGTAGGATATATAAAATGTATTCTGGAAACTTCCAAAATGATAAAGATTAAAAGCGACTGTTTACAAACATTCTTTTTATAATATAAGGATAAATAAACACTTAACATTTGATAAAATGCCTTCTTATAACAACTCTTCAGATGATAAAAATGTTCCAATATTTATATACAATCCTGGTCCCATTTGGAATAAATACCAAGATGTGCAAAGAATTTATGACACTCTTGGTGTCTTCCAAAGTCCCAAACAATGATTTTCTCCAACTATCCCAGCATGGGGAGGAAATGAAACATTTCACAAATAACTGCATTGCTCATTTATATGGTAGCTGGCGAGAGGCAGTGTTTGTGCAAAGTTAGAACGTAGTGATTTTTCTGATAGTCTCCTCCACAAAATTATTAGAAGAGGGAAGTTTTGAAAGTAGAACTGCATTTTTCACTATCTTCAGTTTCACATCTTGTATTTTTCTATACATTTACCTCTTTTCCCTGACATAAATAGGTCCTGTAGTGTCCAAATGGTCAAAAAGATTTTTGTTGCATTCATTTAGCTATTCTATACTGAGCTAATGTATACAACTTTTATTACTGACGATATATATATATATATA
>NW_006160189.1:2169220-2209812 GCF_000334495.1 Tupaia belangeri chinensis | reverse complement strand
GACTAGAAAAAAACTATAAGAATGAATGTGTAAATTGACTGATTTACTGGGGAATATAATAACCCTCTATTCAATAAAATCTGTGATTCATGTGAAGTTTGCAATATAATATAATATGTAATAATTTTATATATAATAAAATTCTATTTCTGAGTTTTTGTTAGCAAAAATGTGTGCTCTACTATTTTAACCAATTTTATAAAATCAGTAGAAAAATATAAAATTTAAAATTATATTAGCTGGATCCATATACCTGTATAGCTTTGGGTAAATATGTAGAGGAAAATAAGATTATGAATATGAAATGGGATAAGATTAGGATAAAGAAGTGGACAACATACATAAGAGAAAAGCCCAAGCATGCAATGTCAGCAAGTGTATGCTGGAGGATGCTTGTCCTTAGGGGCAGAGGGCAGGATAAACTAAATAAAACTAGGAAGTCTTAACTCTCATCTTATTTTTCAATGTAGATAGTTAATCAGTTTTTTATCTTTTTTTTTTTTTATTTGGAGTGGTTTTTGTTATAGGGTGTGTGCGTTCACCAGAAAGACAGAGAGAGACAGAAAGTGAGAAATCACCCCCCAGTGGGGATGGCCACGCCGCAATCCCTTCTCCTGCATTCTCCTCTCCGGATCTTGGGCATGCACGCACATGCGCCCTGCATGAGTTTAAGCCACCGGGTCCGGAACTCGAATCACAGTCGACTACGTGGGAGTTCAGCGACATAGCTATTACGCTAACTACTAGTCCCAGTTTTTTTTTTTTAATCTTTATAGGGAAATTTTCTTGTATAGATATTTTATAGATAAAAGTCTGAAGTTTTATTAGTTAAACAAATATGTTCATATCCTGTAGAACATTTCATGAGTCATTGCTAGGTTTTATTTAAGTCTTAAAGAAGAGAAGTATCCCTTGTTTCATGTTTTGGTCTCTCACTTGTCTTATCTTCAACCGTGAGTTTTTAATCATGGATAATCAACTTTTCTCCTAACCAATTTCTTTCACATTTCAGTATATTATATGCATGTATAATATATATGGTTTGAATCACCTTTTATTCTGTGAGACATTATTCTCTTTACTATGAGAATTAAGTTTTCCCTATCTCCTTATTTTGTGAAGATTGGAAATCTACATTATATGACTTTAGAAACAAATCTTGTGGATCTATTTTTTTTTGTATATGTGATGATTTTTAACTGATTTCATCATTTCTAAACTTTGCAAAAATGCTAGATATTTTTTTAACCATCCTTCAGTGAGCATTAGTGTATATTTAAGTGACAGTAAGTTGAAATGCATGTGGCCTGACTGTGTGCTCTAGAAGGTGTTGTAGAAGAAGAAAGATGTAAGTGGAATGAGTCTGGTGTCCCATAATGCCATGTGTCACCATGCATTGCAGATCCTCACTTCTTAACCAGGGTAATGTTCCTCATCCAGGGAGGTGCAAGGTAAGGAAGATTAAGAAAGCAAGATGCGTAGAGTAAGCTACTGTGCGTAGAGTAAGTTACTGTAGAAATACCAAATGGGTATCAGTTTCAGTGCCTTCCTAAAACAAACTTCCCCACATGGCATCCTATATATATATCTGTGCTTAAAGACAATCTTATATTTTTAAAGGTGTGAGTAGCACTAATGTTACTTTTTTTTTTTTCACTTTTAGGGGCAACTGGATTGGAGAAGCACCATATAAAGTAGGGGTACCATGTTCATCTTGTCCTCCGAGTTATGGGGGGGCTTGTACTGACAACCTGTGTTTTCCAGGAGTAACATCAAACTACCTGTACTGGTTTAAGTAAGCTGATCCTTAGGAAGTGTCATGGTGTCTGGGAATCAGAGTCATATATATATATTGACCTTTGCACATATTTTATATATATATATATATATGATAATCTTGTTTTCCTTTCAGTATTCATTTGTATAAGTTAGTGTTTGTCTAGTATGTTTGTTTAATCCTTTGAGAGAAACAGTACATCCATTTCTAGTTAATGATCTCTAAGCCTAAATTAAAATTGTATGTATGTGGCGATGACATAATTGATGCATCCAGTTCCAAAACGTGCATTCCAAAGAAGTAATATTATTATGTTCCTAAGGAATAAATTACATAGTTGACCTGTAAAGTGTATATGTATGTATAAAATACATATACATATATATGAAAAAAACATATGAGCTGTGATGTAACACATAATTAATTATGATATGGTCTGGGAGTTAACTTTTTTCTTAGGAGAGGTTTTTGCTGCGGGGTGTGTGCACTTACCCGAGAGACAGAGAAGGACAGAGAGACAGAAAGCAAGAAATCACCCCCAGGGGAGATGGCCATGCTGCAATCCTTTCTCCATTCTCTCAGGATCTTGGGCATGCACGCACTCACATCTGGCATGAGTTTTAAGTCACTAGGTTCAGAACTTGAGCCATGGTTGACTACGTGGGAGTCCAGCAATGTTACCATTATGCCACCTGCTAGTCCCAAAACTATTCTTAAGCACATGTGAGGGGGTGGAACATCTTCAGCACCCATTTCTATAATATCCACAAAAAGAGAGCTTGCAAAGTAACACTCAGTGGTATCTGGAAATAATAATTTAGTTAAGCAACCATAGATTTTATTCTGGAGATATTTTATCTTATTCGAGTCCACCAAAGGATATACTCAACTTATGGAAGTTTTCAAATCCTGCCGTTTGCTGTGCCCAATTCCCTGGACCAGTAGTCACATGCTCAGTTCTTACTCCATGCAAGGCACTCCCTTGGATGTGTTCTGATAGTGCAAAGAATCTTAAATGTGGTTTCTGCCCTCAAGAAGCTCAGAAAAGTATCCTGAAAACTATGCAGCCTAATGATTTTGTTGTATAATTATATTTTTAGCAAATTGATTTTCATGTTGTTTTGAGCAAGCAAGCCTAACGATGTTCACTTGTAGACAGGAGTAGCGATGAGCCATACTGTGCAATAGATAAAGCTTCTGATTTCCATGAAAATTCAGTTATAGTACTCAGAATAAGAAATAAAAGGAAAGAACTAACATCTACCCTGATATTTATGGAACAGAATATAGTTAGAGCTTTTCAAAACAGAAAGCAACATCTTCAGAGAGGCGATCAAGTCTAGGAGAAAATTTAGATAACAGGTATGGAAAGTCACCGAAATCGAGAGACTGTACGAAAACACCAGCTGGAGAGCTCAGAAGGGAATGTCCTGAAGGTCTAGAACATCTGGAGACCTGTCAGTGGGAGGTAAAAGATTCCCAAATGAGACACGTGGAGGGGGGTTGGCTGTCATTATTTGCTGCCACCCATCTACTTATCATCTAGGGTCTTTGAATGTCATAGTAAATCTTTTGACACCACATAAATCATGATTTTGTCAGAGTATCCTTCTTCAGATACTTTTCTAATTACCAAACTTTTTTTTTTTTGAGAGGTTTTTGCTATAGGGTGCGTGCGCTCGCCAGACAGAGAGAGACAGAGAAACAGAAAGCGAGAAATCACCCCCCTGGGGGGATGGTCACACTGCAACCCCTTCTCCTCCATTCTCCTCTCGGGATCTTGGGCACGCACGCACACGCGTCAGGCGTGAGTTTTAAGCCACCAGGCCCGGGACGTGAACAGCAGTCAACCACGTGGGAGTCCAGTGACATAGCCATTACACTAACTGCTGGTTCCCAATATTAAAATTATTTTTAACATTGTAAAACATTTGAGATAAAATTACATTTTTAATGAACTTTTTTTTGGCAGAAACTGTCTAATTCTTTGTATTTATCCTAGCTTCTTAGTCAGTGGATATAATATAATAAATGTTTATATAAATAAAATTTTAGAATGAACCAAATATCTAGAGTTATAATTTAGAGAAATGCCACCTTTTCATTGCTTTACTAAGACAAAAATACCTAAATTATAAAGCTTTGAATATATCAGAAATTTAGACAAAAAAATCAAACATATCAGATAAAGACTAGGGCCTACACATTAGTAGATAACACTTACATAATAGCCCTTTCAAACCACAAACAAAACTATGAGCTTATTTATAATTTAACAACTCATAAATATATAGTTGATAGATATAAAATATAACGGGTATATTTTTTATCTATCTGTAGTTTGTAAAGTTATTCTTATCAAGCGACTGTGTGAAATATTTTACTTTCTAGGTTAAAGCAAATGAAAGTTTTCTAGTATCAATGCAGTGTGTCATATTTTTTTATAGCATTCAACAATGGTGCTAAGTAGCTATTTCTCACTGTGGTTCCCAGAGGCTGAAAGAGTCCGAGTATAAGCTATTTCATAAGAGCAGCTTTAAGTAAGTATTGAGATTTTTCAGCTGGAAAGTCCTCATTCAAAAGAAATAGTAATCGGAATATATGCACTAGAGTATTGATACTCTCTGTAGGCTGGATTTTTTTTTTTTTTTAAGTCACAGTATGGAGTTTTTGGTCTCCATATCATCAGCACACTAAAAACGATTACATTTTTTACTATTGAAATGATGGATATCTTTATGGAATTGTCTGCAAGCTGTGTAGACACAGTTGTTACTGTTTTTGTTTATGACAGATAACTCTGCGTTAAACTGTGGGGGAAAGAATTATTATTATCATTCTTGCTTCCATTTGGTAGAGGAAGCCACATCACTTCTGTGGCCTATCAAAGCCATCCTACAAATTTCATCCGGCAGTGCCACAGCATTCTTTAGACACATTCACCTGCAAATTCCCTGTAGTTTAGCACAGAGCTGACCAAATAAACCAAGTATCAGAGCAAGTCCAATCAATATGATTGACTCAGAATAGTTGAAGTGAAACAATATGCTTTCATTCTTATGTGTGTGTGTTAACTCAATTTGTATCATCTATGTAAGTAAATTCAATGCATATTTTAGTCAGTTTGTTTTGTGCTCATACCCCACTTGTTAAACAAATACACATGCTAAACAGGTAACTAGCATATATCCATGAAGGAAAAGTAAAGTCTTGACTTTAGTGAACGTCCCCTGTCATGTGACCACATATTCTGGCTTCTGAGATATCATAGGATGCAAATCTTGACATAGATAGAAGCCTTTTCCTACCAGAGTGTTTAGGGAGAATAAAATTGCATTTCTACCAAAGGCCAACATCATTTTTACTTTTGTAAGTTCTTCTTATTCTTCTTTGTTATTTTGTCTTGTCATTGTATTTTTGGGTGAAGACATCCTGAAGGCAATTGAATAAGTAAATATATTTTAAAAACTATGTCATGGTCTAAGTTTGACTTATGAAGTGTCAATTAAAAACTTAGTAGTGAAAGGTGCTAAAAACACATTTCAATGACCATATCCTTACCATAATTTTGAGGTTTCTTAGCAATTACTGATAGTATGGACGATCAACATCTATTTTGGTGCTAAATATATGGTGCTAAATGAATGAAGTGTTAATGGCTTTCATATTGCTACTTGTATTCATTATTAAAAACTGTTATCCATTCAATTAATATTTCAAAAATAGTAATGAAATCTTGTTAAATTAATTTTCAACAAAAATGGGCCAGTTTTTTTTTTTTTAATTTAACAGTCTGACATTATTAGGTGCTACATAACATAAATACATCAAATGTTACTACCTAAAGGGCAGACAGTACACCTACCATGCTGCAGGCACTGGCGCCCTCTGGTGGTTATAAAAATAAATACTTGACGGTGATGCAAAAATCATTCCTGTTCAATAAAAATTTAAGTTAAACAATATTAGAATTTTCTAATATTCATTCAATCTGACAGCATTTAAAAATGCTTGGTTTTATTGACATATAATAATAAAAGATAGTTAATACATCTGGACTCACTTTCCTAAAAACGTTTTTCATGATTTTCTAGTTCTGAGGTACTTTATTAAAGTGTGTTCTTTTCTGAACCAGGTATTAATTATATATATTCCTCTACTTTGCATCATAATTACAATTAAAAATACGGTCCTAAGTTATAACTTATTGTTATTTAGCGCAGAATATAAGATTTTAAAAGTATACTAAAATAATAATGAATTCCATAATTATTAAAGAGTTTCTCTTTACTTTTAATTGTTGGTCTATAATTTGATAATGTTATTTGATTATACTATTGAGCGTGATAAAGTTTTATTATTCAATTCAAAGTCTATCTAGCCTAACGAATGTACATAAAAAGCTTAGAATTATATCACCTGTAGCTAATAAAAGTAATTAGCATTCTCAAGTTAAATTTCAGCTTGAGATATGTAATTGGATATAGTAATCTGATTCAACAGATTTCCATAAAATTTACTCTGAACCTCTTTTACAAATTTCTACTTTCAAATTTATTTGAAAGCACTAAAATCTTTCTACGATCTAAATTGTACGCAAAATACCTAATGCACATAAAATAAAACCCTTTTTTCTCCACACCTTCTAGTTCCCAGGAACTTTTTTCTCTACCCTAAGATTCCATCAAGCACAATGAAATTGATCTATAACCATTCCCCCCCGTTTTCCACTAAAATCATTGCTTAATGACAAAAAAAAAATGTAAAAAAGACAAAGAAAAAAATTGAGGGACTAAATTATTAAAATATTCAGTACACTTCACATGTGTTAGCTGCCTCTTTGTTTCATGGCAAACTAAATGCTGGCGTAAACTGGTGCGTGATTACTTATAACAGCATCTTGTGTTTCATTATCTGACAGAAAGAATGTTGATACCATGATATTTTGAAAATTAGAGATGTTTATGATGCACATACGAAAAATATGTTTTTAAAATATCTCAATATCTTTCAAATATTTATATAATCTTATACTGTTTTATTTTAGATATTTAAAAGCAGATTAGTCTGGATATGTTTTGTTCATGGCCTAATGCTGTGGCAGTGGGAGGTGCCTTTGACATTGTGATATAATGTCATGCATTTGTACATAACGTGAAACCTGTGTAAACCTCTGTCCTTATGAATCATAACACATGTAGCTCCACTGTTTTCTTTCAATAAAAGTTTATTATTAATGGTTTTGTTTTTAAAAGGTATCTAATTGTTGTCTTTTTAAAATAGAACTTCAAGTATGATAGACTCCAAAGTATATGGCATAATATTGATGAGAAAAGAGTTGCTATTTAAAACCAACAATGATTCTATCTTTAATCACTAAAATACACCTAATGTTCTTTTTTTTTCTTTTCCTTTTGAATGCAAGTCTCCTCAGCCTTTGCAGGGCACTTAGGTTGGGGGGAGCCGAACTGAGACCACCAGTTGGAGCCCCTGTGTTCCCAGGGGCCTGGTGGCCTGGGGTGATGGGCTCAGCACTGTCTCTGGAGCTCAGGCCCCAGACAGCCTCACAGACTTTGCCAGATGGCTTTGAAAGTGATCCAAGGGGCTCCTATCTGCACATAATCACAGGGCAGGCAGATATGGGTGGCTGCCCCTCTGGGCAGAGCATTTTTCTTCTCCTCCTTCTTCCTTTCTTTTTCTACTAAATTAGCAAAAAAATTTTTTTAAAGGTATATAAAAGACATTTCCATGGAAGAAGAGGAAAAGAACAATATATTAGAAAATTCTGACTGAAGAAAATGACATAGGTTGAACATGAATTTTTTTTTTAAGGAGTTTTTGTCTTCAGGCATGTGAGTTCACCAGAGAGACAGAGACGGTGAGAAGGAAAGTGAGAAATTACTCCCCAGGGGAAATGGCCACCCTGCAATATCTTCTCCTCCATTCTTCTCCTGTGATCTTAGGCATGCATGCACACGTGCCTGGTGTAAGTCTTAAGCCACCAGGTAGGCCATGTGGGAGTCCAGCTACATAACAGCTACACCATCTGCTGGTCTTGAACATGAATGTTTTTAGCCTAACGCTATAGAGACCCTGTAAGCATTTCTGGGGGTGAGGCACCATTTAGGGACACTAATCAGCCCTAACTGGTGGATCTCAGGGGAATTCTGCCTTATTGAGGGGTAACTATTCCCTCTCTAGTGGTATGACCTTCAGGATTCCTCCAGAACAGCTGCGTGAAGAAGGACCAAAAATTAGGACTTTATTTAAATTTCTCTTTACTGTATTTCAAACAAAAGAAGAAAGCCTCATTAACTTAAACCTTTTCCAAGAAGACTTCCCACTTGAGTCCTGTAAGCTCTCCCACCTTCTCTTTCTCTGGCTAGTCAACTCTTGTTTATTTTGCTCTCTTCTACTTGAGGCCTCCAGTTTCTCACCCACACCTTTGGAAGGTTCTGCCATCTGCAGAGGAAGTGAGCTTCCACTCATTGATATGTATGCTGTATATCCTGGCCCCTCAGCTTAGGCCTGACTGATACTAACAAAATATCCTTCTTTCCTTCCATGCCTTTGAAAGGGAAGAAATGGGAGGGTCGGTAAGTGGTTATTCCATTCGGTTTTCTCCAACACCAAGAGCTCTAGGTGATGCCTCATGAGAAGCAGCCACACCCTGACAAGATACGGCAGACTCTGCCCTTGTGAGCAAAGCCTATTCTCACTGTCACCTGACCATGACCCTGTTCCTCTGAGACAAAGAGTGCTGAATCCCACCAGAGTCAGGGTTACACTTAAGCCAACACTGCAGGACAGACTGGCCCTGCCTCAGCATTTGGAGATGAGACACCTGATCCTAGTGGAAGCTCTTTAACCCTGAGTTCCTCCCTTGCAGAAGGACAAGTGAGGTCCTGGCATGTCTCTTTCAGTGGTAACCTATTAATTGAGGGGAACATGCCAGCTTGTGAAGGGACACATGAGTTTTATGAAACCTGAGTACAGACAGGAATTTGTTCTGTGAATTTCTGCATAACACATTGAACAACAAAATTAATTATCTAGCTCAAGAATGATTTTGAAAATAAAAAGTGCAGGGCCAGCAGATGGAGTTGAGGTTAAGGTGGCTGGATCCCGCATAGCCAGCTATATAGTTCAAGTCTCAGACGTGGGAGCTTGAAAAACACATTGGACACATGCACATATGCCAAAAATCCTGAGAAAAGAATGGAGGATAGGGGATTGCAGCGTGATTATCCTCTCTGGGAGTGGAGTCTCTCTCTCTCTTTCTCTCTGCCTCTGGAGAGTACATGAATAAAAGAGCATAAGTATGGCTTAACTCTCCTTCATTCTAAAATTCAAAAGATCAGAAAATTGCACAAACCCCAGAATTTTTCGATAACTTAAAAAATTATAGGTACACTTACCCTTTTACCCAGCAATTCCTCTTCTAGAAATTCATTCTAGAGATACCATTTACCACTAAAAGTAATTCTTGTATCATCTCATCTGCTATCAGACTAATCTAAGACACCGTGGTCTCTCACATAGATTATTGGTCTCCAAAATAGAATCTGAAGGCCAGGAGATAGCGAAGAGGTAGCTGGATCCCACATGACTGGCTGCACAGTTTGAGTCCCGGACCCAGCAGCTTGAAAAACCACACTGGGGGGAACCAGCAGTTAGCGTAATGGCTATGTCGCTGGACTCCCACGTAGTCGACCGCAGTGCGTGTCCCGGACCTGGTGACTTAAAACTCACGCGAGGTGCGTGTGCGTGCGTGCCCATGATCCCGAGAGGAGAATGGAGGAGAAGGGATTGCGGCGTGACCATCCCCCCTGGGGGGTGCTTTCTCGCTTTCTGTCTCTATGTCTCTCTCAGTCTGTCTGGCGAGCGCACGCGCCCTACAGTGAAAATCTCTAAAAAAAAAAAAAAAAACCACACTGGGTGTGTGTGCATATATGCCCAGAATCCCGAGGGAAGGATGGAGGAGACAGAATTGCTGTGTGGCCATCCACCCTGTCTCCAGGAATGATTTTTACTTTCCCTCTTTCTCTTTCTGTCTTTCTCTCTTTCTCTCTCTGTCTCTCTCTCTCTGGCAAGTGCACATACCCTATAGTGAAAACTGGAAAAAAACAATAGAATCTGTATTCCTCAAAGAACATGCCAAAGGAACCACTGAGAGTAATACTTAACATACCTAAGAACTTCTCTTTATGTTTAATTCTGTTTAAAATATTAAAAGAACTATTTCTCACAGGATGATGAATTGACAGCAATTGCTTTTTCTGGCTCCTGCTATGTTAGGACCCACATGTCCTGGAAGCGGTGGGTCATCTGAAGGAAGAGTGAGACCTAGAAGGCAGTGCCTCACCTGCACTTCTAACACAGACGTTCACTGTCAGGGGTTTCCACATACTGTATTTTACTGAGCCAGGTCAGAGAATTAACTCACTCTGAAACCTAGCTTTTACTAAGCATTGACAAATATTCTCAGGAAATTCCTACAGAACCAAGATTGAAAACAATTTAATAATTAATGCACAAAGTAACATGTTGAAAATTTAACGACTAATAATTGCCTTGCTTATGCTAACAAATTTCCTGTCAGCCAACCGCATTATGAAGGAAAAAAATAGTGATGATCTAATCAGAAATGGCAGACTGACCAGGAGTTTAAAAATGTCAAGACAGTTGGGAATAATAAATGTGCTATTAGTGATTTGTTAATACTGAGCATTTGACTTGGTAGATTACCTGATGAGGTAAGCTTTCAGGATAACCAAACATTTTTAAACCAAAATGAATGTAAGATGATGCTTGATGTTATAAACTAAACAAAACTTTTCAAAAATCATTGGGCATAATTAATCGCATTTCTTTAATAACATTTTTAAATGGGAATAAAATTTGAAATTAAAGTTATAATAATAAACATATAAATAAAATTTGGTGAAAGTAACTTAAAAATAAAAGTGTTTTTCTCTGGCACACATGCTTACCAGAGAGAGACAGAAAGAGAGACAGGGAGAAGGCACTCCCCATAAAGAATGATCATCTTACAATCACTTCTCTTCCATCTCTACTTTCTTTTGGGATTATGGGCAAATCACCAGGTCTGGGACTCCAATTGTATAGTCAGCCGTGTGGGATCCAGCTTACAAAACCACCAGACCCTGGGCTGGTCTGAAAGTAAAATCTTTTTATAACATTGATAATTTAGATATTTATCATTTATATTTCATAATGTATACAATATATTATAATGTCCATGAGATCTATAGACAATAATGTCTAATATAAATTTACAAGTACTGTCATTTAATCATACATAGTGGGGGTGCAGGTTCCAAAATTTTTTGGATGCACAACAAAAATGTTTGGAGGCACAGTGACATTGTGGCAGCTTCCAGATATGTTTCTTTGCTGCGGTTTTGTTCTTTGGTAGTTATGCCTACACAACATCTGGATTGACATATTTTAACAGTGAAGCACATGTGGATCAATGGAACAGAATAGAAGCCCACGAAATAAACCCCAAAATGCACAGCCAACTAAGTTTTGAAAAAGGGCACCAGTCAAGCCAGTGGGGGAGGGAGACCTCTTTAGCAAGTGATGTTGGAAAAACTGGATCTCCACCAGCAGAAAGATGAATCTGGACCCCTGTCTCTCACCATTAACAAAAAACAACTTGAAGTGGATCAACGATCTAAGCCTAAGAGCTCAAACTATAAAACTATTCATAGAAAACACTGGGGAAACTAGGAGACTTCGGAGTAGGCTGAATGAGATCCCCAAAGGATAGGCAATAAACCCAAAAATAGACAAGTGGGGTTACATAAGAAGTTTCTGCAGAGCAAAAGACAGTGTAATTAGTGCGAACTGACAACCCTCAGAATGGGAGAATATTTTTGTAAACTATATCTCAGGTAAGGGACTGATAACCAGAAAACATCAGGAACTCAAGTGGCTTACCTGAAAAAAATGATCAACCCAATTAAAAGATGAACAAATGAACTGAACAAACAATTATCTAAGGAAGACAAATGAACAGCCAAAAAGTATATGAAAAAATGCTCAACATCCCTTATCATAAAGGAGATACAAATCAAAACCACAATGAGATACCACTAGTCAGAATACTTAAGATTAAAAAAAAAAAGTGATAAATGCTGGAGAGGCTTTGGTGAAAAACAAACAAACAAGCAAACAAACAAAAACTCTCCTACATTTTTGGTGGGAATGTAAATTAGTCCAGTCACTGTGGAGAACAATATGGAGGTTCCACAAAGGTCTACAAATAGAACTACTATCATATGATTCAGCAATTCCACTCCAAGACATCTGCCCAAAAGATAGGGAAATGCTCACTTAGAAAAGTTCTTGTGTAACTATGTTCCATTGTGGCATTATTCACATGTGTTAAGACATGGAACCAACCCAAATGTCCATGAACAGATAAATGTATTGAAAAAGTATGGCACATATAGTATACACAATGGAATACTACTCAGCCTAAACAAACAAACAAACAAACAAGTCTAGGGACCAGCAGTTGGCCTAATGGCTATATTTCTGGACTCCCATGTAGTTGACCATGGTTGGATTCCCAGACCTGGTGGCTTAAACTCACGCTGGGCACATGTGCATGCATGCCTAAGATCCCGAGAGGAAAATGGAGGAGAAGGGATTGTGGCATGGCCATCCCCCTGAGGGATGATTTCTAGCTTTCTGTCTCTGTCATCCTGGCGAGTGCACGCACCCTATAGCAAAAACTTCTCAAACAACAACAACAACAAGAAAACAAAACTCTAGAAAGACATGACATATAAGAAACATAGAAATGGACAATTGTCTGGTGATGATAATATGTATGATATCATCAGCTGGACTGGTGTGAAGTGTATTCATGTTGGGTAAATTCATTTTGCAAGCTGTAGGGATGCACAGTGATTGAATGTATAAAATAAATTAAAATAACAATAATAAAAAAGAGAAAAATAAAAATAATAATATATATTTAAAAAGTGAAGTACATATAATGACTCCTTCCTCAAACCTGCAGTGACATTCCATGCACTCTGAATAAGTCTAGTATTTTATCACTAACAACAGCTCTACAGGGCTGGCCTCTCCCTCATTGTTCAATAACTTTCTCTGTTTTTCTCTCTCCTCCTCACTGCCCCACCTTCTTCTCTCTCAGCTCATCCTCACATTGGGGCTTTTTCATTTGTTCTCTCTTACTGTAACACTCACCCCTCAGATGGTCATGTGGCTTTTTGCTCTCTCATGTCATGCTGGTCTCTTGTAATGAACACCTTTTTGAGCACCAGATCTAAATAGCACTCTAGTCCCTCCATCATTGTCTTAATTTGCCTTAGTGTTACTGTCTCTGTAGCACTAATGCTATGATATGTCTGCTAAGATTTGTGTGCATAAGCATGCTGTCAAATTGTATTATGTGTGGAACCAGCAGGTGACCTGGTGGTTAATGTGCTCGACTCACACATGGCTGACTGTGGTTCTAGACCCAGATCTGGTGACATGAAAATCATGAGTGGTGTGCATGTGCCCAAAATCCCAAGAGGAGAATGGAAGAAAAGAGATTGCAATGTGGCCATTCCCCTGGGAGTGAGGGGAATGTCTCATTTTCCCTCTCTCTGTCTCTGCTATATTACCAGAGTCTAAAAATGTGCTTAGCACTTTCTGGATGCCCAGCATACATTTATTAGTTGGATCGATGAATGGCGTTGTAAAGATTAAGTTAGGTAGGGAACCAGCAGTTAGCGTAATGGCTATGTGGCTGGACTCCCACATAGTCAACCACGGTTCGCATCCCAGACCCAGTGACTTAGAACTCACGCCGGGCGCGTGTGCGTGCGTGCCCAATCTCCCAAGAGGAGAATGGAAGAGAAAGGATTGTGGCGTGACCATCCCCCCTGGGGAGTGATTTCTCGCTTTCTGTCTCTATGTCTCTCTCTGTCTGTCTGGCGAGCGCACGCGCCCTATAGCAAAAACCTCTCAAAAAAAAAAAAAAAGATTAAGTTAGGTAATAAATGTAAAGCATTTAACACAGTTTTCAGTAATGAAGAAGGAAAGCTCATTATTTGGGCTGACCTGGTGGCACAATGGAAATATGCTGTTGATGTGATCCTCGATCCATCTGGGAGATTGTGGGTTTGGTTCTCTGGTCCACCTGTACACACGTCAAGCACACACACCATGATCCTGGCTGGGAAGGCTGGGGTGGCAGAAGACACTGTGGAGGGTTATTTTCTTTCTTTCTGTCTCTCTCTCTCTGTTTCTTTTTCACTGTCACTCTCATGAAAGAAAGAAAGAAACTTTAAAATATTATTTGCCATCATTATTGTTCACAATGTTCTGAAAAATAATTAGCACTCTATATCCTTAGAGAAATTATGCTAATGAGGTTAATCTGCCATAGAAACAGGGAATCAAGTCAAATTTCTTATTCAGAAGGGTAGTATCTTTTATTTAATTTACTTTTAAAAGAGACTTTTTTAGTTAGAATCAGAAATTAATATCCTTTTAGGAACAGGTCCATGTAATCTGATTAGTTAAAGCTTAATAACAAATTGCCTAGAGGGACATTTTTATTTCAGCCTCTATTTCACCCTTATATAGAAAAGCAGGAGGCAAGGAACACACCTTCTGCGAGAGTAGCACAGATCTTCAGCTTTTCCTATACTACATGTGTTTTGAAGCCAGCGCAGGCCACAGAACAGAAGAGATACAGTACAGAAGCAGGTCAAGGGCTGTGCTGGCTCAGCAATTCCCATGGGAACCAAGTAAGGCCATCTGGAAATGACAGAACTCACCAGTCTCTTGGAAACATGGCTCTTTTCCAAATATCATTTAGTGAGTTCTCCTTTTAGAAGCCAAAGAAAGTGAGAATTCAATTTCAACTGTGTTCATAAATCTGAGCCATTAAGCAGTTTGCAAAAGAAACCTCTTCATGTAGAAGAAAATAAGTCTAAGTATGTGAAATACCTTTTCTGTAGTTGAAAAATAGAATAGTAAACCATATTATGTAAAGAAAATAAAAATAGATGAATAAGTTTTCAAATATATTACAAATCTTCTCTGAAGTCAGACATAGTGTTCACATATTTACATTCTTTTTCCTATTTACTAATAGATTCCTAACAGTAAGAGGAGTTCTTAAGAGAGGAAGAATTATATTTGAGTACTGTTTCTCAATAAAGGTAATGCTGAAATGTTTGGTGGGAAGAGGTGGGAAAATAATTTACTGTGAGAGTCTGTCCCAACCTTGAAAGGCATTTATCTTCTCTAGCTTCTCAGAATGCTGAAATGCCTGTGAAAACTTCTCCAGCTTCTAAGGTATGGTGACAACATGTTCACATTTTAAAATGCCTTCCTGGAGGTGAGAGAACAGCTATAATATCTCTTATTTGGAACCATTGATAGAGATAATCAGAACCAAACTAATCTGATTAGCACATTAAATTTCCCTGCAGATTGCTCATTCCTGTATTTCATTGTAATTATGTACATAGATGCTCATTTTTTCACAGTATATTCTGAGCTTCAACTACATGTCAGATTCTACTCTAGGTTTTAGGTAACATGCAATGAACAACCCAGATAAACATTCACTCCCTCAGTCCAGAGGGGGAAGACTTATAACTGACACATACAAAGAAAGATATGAAATATGTTAGGGGAGGGACCAGCAGTTGGCATAATGGCTATGTCACTGAACCCTCATGTAATCGATAGCGGTTCGAGTCCCTGACCTGGTGGCTTAAACTCATGCCAGGCACGTGTGCGTGCATGCCCAAGATCCCATGAGGAGAATGGAGGAGAAGGGATTGTGGTGTGGTCACCACCTGCTCCCCCTGGGAGGGGTGTCTTTTTGTCTCTCTCTGTCTTTCTGGCAAGCACACATGCCCTGTGGCAAAAATGTCTCAAAAAAAAAAAAAAGAAATATGTCAGAGGATAATAAAGACTATGGAGAAAAAATAGGGCAGATGAGACAATAGGAAGTACAGGAAGAAGTGGTACTTAATTTATATAAGGGATAAGGAAAGGCTTAACAAAGATATCATTTCAGTAAAGGTAGGAAAGATTTGATTAAGAAGATCAGGTGGAGTCTGTGCCTAGAGATACACCACTCAAGTCTCTTGGGAAGTTTCCAGGCAGAGGAAGGGGGAGGCAGACACTTGGGGAAGGGGCGTGCCTGCTGTGTCCACACACCTACAGCAGAGGGAGAGAAAGCAGTGTTAGAAAGGAGGTTAGGGAGGTCAGAAAAGACCAGATTGTGTGGGGAAGACTCTGTAAGAAATATGACTTTTTATTTTGAGTAAAACAGAGAGCCTCTGAGAGCTGTGAGCAGAAAAATCCACAATTTGACACATTTCAGAAGGACCGCCCTGCTCACTATTTTCCCTGAGTGCAAAACAGACTGTAGAAGGCAGGCAGACCACCTTCCATAGGATCTTTTTCTTTGTCCATCATCTTTCCTTTCTTTGGGATTTTCACTACTCTGAGTCCAGAATAGCACACACACAGACATAGTCGCTGAGTTATATGCTGCCTCACTTCTCACTACTCGGACTGATGAATGTGCCATCTGTAGTCCCTGAATTGAGGTCTTGACTAGTTACTTGATCTTTGACTTCATTCAATGTGCTCCTCTACACCATAGCTGTTTATCAGACAAAGTGCGTACCCTGCAAAAACAGGAAACTTGTACTGCAGTAATGGAGACATGGATAAACTTTTAAATGAGAGGGGTCCTCAAACGTTAGATATGCTTTAGGATGAGATAGCTCAGCTGGTAGATGAAGGGGGCCATTTGTGTGCTCACAGTGTAGTCACTGTGAGAAATTTCCCTGTTTATCATCTGGAAGAGCCCAAGTGCTTGGAAATGTACCCTCAGCAAGCTGAAGCCTTGGAACTCTAGCTTCACTCCTACCCAGTCTGGATCTGCCCTGTGACAGTGTGAAAGACCAGGTTTTTTGGGCAACCATGTAGGGCAAGGGCCTGCTGCTCACTGAGATGCCTTTAGCCCTAAACTGGTTTCCTGTTAATTGCTGGAAACAAGGCAGTAGTGATTCTTACCTCCTAGCACCACCCTGTTTTTGCTGTGGTTTAAAACTCATGTTCTTACCTTGGAGACTGTCAATGTGCTCAATGTACCTTTCTGACTATTTCAATGTCACAAACCTCGGACAGTCTTCCAGGGACAACTATCTCATCAAGTACAAAAGTAAAAGCAGAAATTGGAAGTGGAATGAAAGGAGCTATTTCTGCTATCCCTGATCATTTTAGAGCACCAGCTACCTCTCCCTTAAACTTCATTGTTATTATGTAACACTGACTGTGTCATTTTGCTGGAGCCATTAGAAGCTTTTATTTGGAATTGGTATCTTTTGGGGTTTGTTTTCATCAGTATGGGGGGGAAATTGGGGTCAGTTTCCTGTTGGTTATTGTTAAGTTTGTGTGAACATTAGAAAAGTTATTAAAATATCTAAGAATGATTAAAAAAGAGTTAATGAATAATATGTATTATGGAAAAATGATGCATTGATTTCAATTTTTTGCAACAAAATTAATTCATACTTCAATTCCATTTTTCCATAAACTTTTTGAAGTCTCCTCGTATGTAATAAAATGCCCAGTACAGACAATTACTGTGAATAAAAACAAAGCAATGGAAGAAGATGAAAGGTAAAGGAACTATGGATACTTTAGAGGGTCATGGTTAAAAATGGCATCAGTGAAGAGATGAAGGTTGAGCAAATACATCCAGCCCTACTTATCCTACGAGGGTATCTTCCAAAACACTTAGTGGATGCTGGAAACCACACACAGTGCGAAGCCCTATATATACTATGTGGGTTTTTTTTCCTGTATGTACATACCTATGATAAAGCTTATACATTAGGAACAATACAGATAATGTACTAGTAATAATAGAAAACAATTATAATCATGCACTGTAATAAAAATCATGTGATTGTAGTCTTGCTCTTCTCTCAAAATATCTTATTGTACTGTATTACAGTCAAAAACCTAGCTTTTGACAGGAAGTGGATGAATATAGAAGATTTACTGCTGAGTAAAGCAAGCCAGGCTATGGAGGAGAGGCATCGTATGTCCCCACTTAATATATACTGAATGTCCTCACTCTATGACTGAAACTGATTGTCTAAAGGATATAGAAACACAGTATATAGATGTAAATACCAGATATAGTGTGTGTGAAAGAGGAGGGTCTGAGGAAGGACATTTAGAAGAAAAATAGGGAGGCAAAGCATTAATGGCACAGAGAAATGTGGTATTATCTGTTGAAGATCATTTATAGTTTTATCAACTTTACTAGGGACAAATGTTCACCTGTTGAAGTATCCATTTTGTAAGCCAAATAATGTGATAGAATGTATAAAAGAAAATAAAAGAAAAAAAGAAAAAAAAAAAGAAACCGCAGAAAATAAAACTGTGGATAAGGAGGGACTACTGTACCTGAGTAATGTCTCTTTTCATCAAATAAAGCTGTGTCTTGGAAGACTTATGTGTCCTACTTAATGAAAACAGCCAGAACCTCTTAATTTCTTTAAATTCTGTGTTGTGTTCAGGACAGTCATTTGATTTTTCTTGAAGTTCTCCTTGAGTTTTGTATGTTCTTTAGTTACATGTATTATCTCTGAGACTTTTGAGTGGTTCAAGAGAGAAATTCATATATCCAAGGTCAACCCTGACATGTCACTCTTGTATTTCTTTGCTTCTGACATCTATATAATAAATATGAGTAACTTTTTCTAACAATCTCCCCTGTGCTGAGGCCAGAGTTTATATTTATAGTTTGTTCCTGCAATGCTTTACATGTTTTCCTCTAAAAATAATCTACCTGATATCACTTACAGCCTGTTTTTGTATTTCCCAACATCTCCGTTGAGTCTCATGTGGTTTACATTGTCTGAGCAATTGTGCGTGCATGATGCATGTGTCCTCCATGGTGCAAATTCTTCATGGCTTCAATTTCACCTCTTCTGGGATCTTTGGTTTCCACATCAAAGCACATGCACACTCTCTTTCCTTTGAGTACTAGTAGCACTCCATTATTGCATTTGTCTTCTAGCTTCCTTTACTTCATAAACAGTCTCTGCACTGTTCCAAAAAGCTAATACATCTTCCTCAAAAGCACGCTCCAAAGGAACCATAGGCAAATCCTTCTGTAAGCTATGGATTGTCTTTCTACTGCAAGAAATTTCAGTCTTGAAGCTAGTATACACATACACAAATACAGACACATTTACATATGCACACATATAAGAATTACACATACACACACACTGAATGGGTAACACATCTCTCAAGAAAACACAATTCTATATTATCCTTTGACAAATCATTCTGTCAGTTGTGTATTCAGCCTCTAGTAAGTAAATTTATTGTGTATTCAGCCTCTAGTGTAAATAAATTTCACTTCTGAAGCTGGTGAACACACAAAAATATACACGCACAGTCACCTACTTGAACATGTATGAATAACACACACTCACACACTTAAAAGATAACATATCTGTCTAGAAAACCCAACTACAAAAGAAATTTGGCAACTCCTGTAAGGTGTGGATTATCTTTCTACTGTTAATAAATTTCACTCCTGAAGTGGAGATACCCACACAAAAATACATGCATATGTTCACATAAAAGAATAAGACACACATGAACATTGAAATGGTAATGCTTCCTCTAGAAAACACAACTACAATCATTGGCAATTTCTTGAAAAGTTGTCTGTTCAGCTCTTTTGCCCATTGTTTAATTGGATTGATTTACTTATATTTTCAACTAAGCTGCTTGATTTCCATGAATATTCTGGTTTTCAATCCCTTATCTGATGCATAGTTTGCAAATATATTCTCCACACTGAGAGTTGTCTCCTCATTCTAATTATCATCATCATCATGATTATTATTATGCTGTGCAGAAGCTTTTTAGTCTAATGTAATCTCACTTGTCTATTTTGGGGATTATTGCCATTGCTTTGGGTGTCTTATTTAAAAATAATTCTTTGCCTACTTTGATGTCTCCTAGAGTTTCCCCTGTGTTTTCCACTAGTATTTTTATATTTTGAGATCTTATGTTTAGACCTTTGATCTATTTTGAATTGATTTTTGTTAATGATGAGAGACAGGAGTTCAGTTTTATTTTTATGCAAGTGGATATCCAGGTTTTCCAGCACAATTTGCTGAGATTTTATTTCTATTGGATCTCTTGTGCCCTGTGTCAAAATTCAGTTGACTGTATATTTGGGGGTTTATTTCTAGGGTCTCTATGCTGTTCCATTGTTCTTCTGCCTGTTTTTGTGCCAGTACTATACTGTTTTGACTATCATAGCTCTGTAATACATTTTTTGGTTAGAGAGTGAGATGTCTCCTACTCCACTCTTTTGCACAGTATTGCCTTGGCAATACAGGGCCTTTTATGATTCCAGACAAGTTCTATGATTGCTTTTTCTAATTCTGTAAAGAATGTCTCTGGTGATTTGATTGGGTAGAAATCATATTTTGATTATCAGCTCTTTCAATACAGGAGCATGGAATGTCCTTCCACCATTTTTTATTATTTTAATTAAAATTAATTAATTAATTAATTAATTTTTGGGAGAGGTTTTGGTATAGGGCACATGTACTCACCAGAAAGACAGAGAGAGAGACAGAAAGTGAGAAATCACCCACTGGGGTGGGGGTGACCTCAACTCAATCCCTTCTCTTTCATTCTCTTCTCAGGATCTTGGGCATGCACACACACGTGCCTGGCATGAGTTTAAACCACCAGGTCCAAAACTTGAACTGCAGTCAACTATATGGGAGTCCAGAGATGTAGCCATTATGCCATCAGCTGGTCTCATTATTTTAATTTTATTTTTAAAGTTTTATTTATTTATTTTTTGGAGAGGTTTTCGCTATAGGGTGCTTGCACTCGCCAGACAGAGAGAGACATAGAGACAGAAAGTGAGAAATCATCCCCAGGGGGGATGGTCACGCCGCAATCCCTTCTCCTCCATTCTCCTCTCAGGATCTTGGGCACACACACACATGCACCCGGCGTGAGTTTTAAGCCACCGAGTCCGGGATGCGAACTGCGGTTGACTACGTGGGAGTCCAGTGACATAGCCATTACGCTAACTGCTTGTTCCCAAAATGCTATAGATTTTTATATGTTGATTTTGAATCCTGTCACTGTACTGTATTCATTTATCACTTCTAGGAGTGTTTTTTGTGTATTCTTTTGTGTTTTCTATATATATAATTATATCATCTGCAAAGAGAGATCGTTTCACTTCTTTCCTTACTTGAATGCTTTTTATTTCTTTTTTCTCTTGTCAAATTGCATTGGCTAAGACTGCTACTATTATATTGAAAAGGAATGGGGGAAGTTGGCAGCCTGGTCTTGTTCTAGTTTTTAGTGAAAAAACTTTCAACTTTTCCCATTCGATTTGATGTTGACTATGGGTTTTTCATATAGAGCATAGGCTTTCTGAAGGAGTTTGTGTCTGAATCAAACCCCTTTTCCCCTTCTCCTTGATCTATAAGTATAAACAAAGCTATAGATTTTCCCGATTACTAAGATCTTTCTGAGTGTGATAAAAGACATTTGCCACAGATTTTAAAAGCTCCACAACCCTAATCGCAATATATAAAAATAAAACTTCACTAGAGCACTTCATGGTCATTTACTAAAAAATGAAGACACTGAAAGTTCTTAAAGCAGCTGAAACAAAGATCCATTGCCATTTATGGAGTGCAAAGGAGACTGATATTTGAGGCCAGCAGATGGCATAGTGGTTATGTTACTGCTTTCCCACATGGCCAATCACCGTTTAAGCTCCTGCCCCAGTGGCTTGAAAATTGTACTGGGAACATGTATGTGGGTACACAAAGTCCTGGGAGGAGAACAGATGAGAAAGGATTATGGCATGACCATTCCCTCAGGGTGTGATTTCTCACTTTTCCTCTCTCTGTCTCTGTCTCTCCCTCCAGTGAGCTCTGACACCCTAAGGCAAAACCTCAACCTCAACAACAAAAAAAAGAAGGCAGCTCATATTTTATTTTTTAGTAGAAACTGTGGGAGATAAATTGCAAAAGAAAAATTCCTTAAAGTATTGAAGAAGAAAACCTTCAAACTAGAATTCCAAACCTGTAGAAATCATGCTTTTAAAATGAAGAGGAGATAAACAGATTTGCAGATTAGAAGGAAAATTTGGGGAGATATTTTCTGAATACAACTACAGGAGTTTTTCAGACACAAAGAAGGAATTGTAGCAAGTCAGTCCATGAAACAGAGACACTGTATGTTTCCACTGAATATTTGATCTTCATTTTACAGAAACATGCAAAAATTATAAAGTTTTATGCACCAAATAACATAGTTTCTATGTCAATATATCACAGAACTAAAAGAAAAAAATGAACAATCACCAGGAGTATTCTAGCACATCTCAGTAACTGACAGAATCAACTGACAAAGAAAAATCAGAAAGGATATAGACTATCTGAACGACCAGTATGATCCATTTGATGAATGAAGAAGACTTCACCTAACTGTAGAATAGTGTTCTGTATATGTGTCAATGGACCACTTACCACAATGGACCATAAAGTAAGCCAGAAAATAAAACTGAACTCATTTCAAAAGACTAACATCACACAGAATAGGTTCTTTGACCACAATTGAATTAAACTAGAAAAAATAGAATTTATTTAAGCAAAAAATTTTAAATATTTGGAAATTGAGAAGTACAGCATTTAGTCAAGGATGACATCATATGGGAATTTAAAAATATTCTTAACAGAGTCACAGTGGAAACAATGACAAACTAAACAATGACAATGACAAAAATTGAAAAACTGAACACTGCTACTAACGCAGTGCTCAGATATAAACTAGGAGTCTAAATACATATATTAGAAAAAAAAGAAAGACTGAAGATGAATTATTTAAACTTTCATCACAAGAAGTTGACCAAAAAAACAGCAAAGTAAACTCAAAAGTTATAGGAAAAAAAGTAAATATAAAAGCAGAGAGATGAAAGAAATCAGATATATAATAGAAAATATAGATAAATAAAAAAACCTTTCTTTAAAAAGAATAATATGAGTGATGCACCCTAGTCCCATGTGGACTGCAATGCTAAAGGCCATATGACTGACTGTGCTTTGAATTCCTGGCCTGATTCACCTGAAATACACTGGGTACACATGATGCCCAGGGCCTTGAAGGACTGAAAAAAGGGCATTGCAGCATGACAAGATGTTATTGAGGGTGTCTCCCTTTATTTTCTCTTTTTCTGTCTCTCACATGCATGTGTGCACATTCAAACTACCATAAATAATGTTTAAAAAGTGATACTCCCTTTACAAGATCTATCGAGAATAAAAACGAAGAATCCACTATTGATCTTGCAAATGTTAAAAGATAATAAAATATTTTATAAATAGCTTTATGGTAAACCATTTGGAAATTCTAATAAAATGGACAAATTGCTTGTTAAAACAAACACAGACAAAAATTGAATAGTTGAACAGTAATATACATATTAAATGAATTAAATCTGTAATTAAAAACATTCCTTCCCAGGCACATGCATGCCCTGAATCCCAAGAAGAGAATGAAAGAGAAGGGATTGCAATGTGGCCATCCCCCTTGTGGGGGGTGATTTTCCACCTCTGTCTCTCTCTGTCTCTCAAGTGAGTGAAACACTCTGTAGCAAAATCTCTCTCTCTTAAAAAATAAATCTTTTAAGGAATTTTTTAGGATCAGATGATTTTCCTAGGTAAATTGTTAAAAGTATATGAGAAAGAAATAATGCTAAAAATTACAGACTTTCCCAAAATACAGTAAAATGGGAGGCACTTTGGCATGTGTTTATGTAATTAGCTGCATGGATACTTCAATGTAACAAAAATATCGCAAGAGAGAAAAATGACCAGTCAACACCTCTCAATGAACAAGATGTTTATTGGGGACCAGCAGTTGGCATAATGGCTATATCGCGGGACTCCCATGTAGTTGCCTGTGGTTCAAAGCCCAGACCCGGTGGCTTAAACTCATGCAGGGCGTGTGTGCACATGTGTGTCCAAGATCCTGAGAGAAGAATGGAGGAGAAAGGATTGTGGTGTATCCATCCCCTGTAGGGGTGATTTCTCGCTTTCTGTCTCTCTTTCTCTCTTCTGGCGAGCATACATGCCCTCTAGCAAAAAACTCTTCCAAAACCAAAAAACAATATTTTTATTAAAATACATAAATATATTTATATTAATTATGAATTTGAAAGTATTTATATTTATATACCATAATAAATTCATCTACAAATTAAGGATCAAATGTGATCCCTATCTAAATTCCAGTATCTTTTTTTGTAAGTGTGGGAATTGACCACCTGAATCTAAAATAAGCCAAAAAAAAAATAATCAAGAAAAACCTGAATTGGAAGAACAAAACTGAGGAAATCTATTACAACACCTTATGGCTAATTTTACAATAAAATTAATTTATTATGCCAGTGTAGTCTTGGGCATAAAGATAAATAGATATAAATTAATAGATAATCCAGAAAAAATACATATATATTTCTTATGATATATTCATTAGGTAAAGCTTGCTATTTTTCTATAATTATTTCCTTGAATATCCATTTGAAAACAAACAATATTGAACCCTACTGTACACAGCACACAGATATTAATTTGAGAGCTATACTGTACACAGCACACAGATATTAATTTGAGTTTTATTCACAGACATGGAAGTGAAAAGTAAACAATCAAGTCTAGAAGAAAACTTAAGAGAATATCTTCATAACTTTGGAATATTCAACCATTTCTCAAACAGGACACAATAAACATTAACCCTAAGGAAATAGATTAATAAAGGCATTTTATTAAAATTATGACCTCTGATAATCAAAAGATGGTATCGATAAAATGAAAAGAGAAAACATGAACTGAGAAAAACAGTACATCAAGAACTTCTAGAAAAGTATATGTGCACCAAATCCATAGCCTAGAAGTTAAAGGAGTTGAATCCACATGGGCAACTATGTGATGTGAATCCCAGCCCCAGTGGCTTGAGAGACACACTGGGTGCACGTGCATGCCCAGATTCCAATAGGATGGAGTAATGAAGGAGAAGGGATTTCAGGGTGACCATGCCCCATGGCGGAGCACTTTCTCCCTCTCCCTCTCCCTCTGTCTCGCTTTCTCTCTCTTTGTCAAGCTTATGCATTCTCTGACAGTTTTTTGAAAGAATTAGTTATTTAATTTTAGTTGTTATTATTATTATTTACATTTGACCAGTGAGAGAAGGGGAAAGTGAGAAAGCATGCCCGTCTGGTCCAGGATTTGAACCACGGTCAGTCATGTAGGAGTCCAGCATTTCAACAACCATACAACCTCCTGGCACCGGCACCCTCACAATGTTTTAAAAAAAATAGTTTGTATTTAGAATTATTGAATAAATAAAAATAAAAGAGATATTACCATTCTAAAAAGTGACAACACATTGGAACTTTTCAAAGTTATAATTGCATTTTACTTGAAATTGCTTGGTCATTGTGTATAGTCTTAATTTGTTTATGTTTTTCGATTCGTTTCTTGAATAACTGACATGTAGTTATTTTATACTCTCTATCTGCTAATCCTAATATCTGAAGCATTTGCTGGTTTGTTTTTGTTGTGATGCTTTTACATAAAGCCCTCCTTCCCCTACACACAAACCTCACACACATCAGGAACTTTATGTGTAGATTATTTTAGGCCTGGATTGAAGCTAAGCTCCTCTCAGAGGAGTGCCCGTTGTTTCAGTTAGTCTCACAGGGACACTACCAATCTGGAACTACTTTAAATTAAGTTCCTTGATTCAGAATTTGCAAACCACAAAGACAGAGTGGATTTGGACTGAACACATTTGTCGTGTAAGGGCTAGCTTGTGGTTACAAATTCTCAAGGACGATTTTATTTTCTTACCACCTGGTGCCAAGATCAAGTCAGCTAAGTTTTCCTGCTGTCCCCTTCTGTGTGGCGAGTTTATTTCTTCTCCCTGCTGGCCCTGATGGAGTCCAGTTTTGTGTGGATTCTCCTATGAAATGACCCACCTGCTTCCAATTTTATTATATTGTTCTCCAGATTCTTTCCTTCTGTGCTGCCCACTGGTGCATTAAAACAAATAATTATTTTATACAGAATTGTAATCATTTTAAACGAGGATTCTTCAAGCTCTTCATATTGCCATCCTACTAAAAGCAGAGTTGTACTTTTGCACAATTTTAATATCTGAATAGAGTTTGAATGATAGTTGCAAAACAGAAGGAAGGAGAGCTTTAACTAGTAAGGGAGCCAGGATTTGAACCCCATGAAAGTTAACTCTAGATTGTGTCTTTAACCACTACTCCGTTTTTATGTAGGCTTCTTGATAGGATGGCTAGTGAATTAAAAATCTGGTAGATGTTGAGTAATGGCATTGCCCCTAGACAATTACCAAAAGACTAGTCATAAATAGTACTAATATTTATTGTTATTATAGGAATACCATTCAAGTGATTGTAGTAGTAAAATAAGTTAGTGTAATTTAAAACAAAATAAATAACCAAAAGCAAACAGGAGGGTTTCTATCATAGTATAGTGGTTAAGTGCTGTACATAGGAAGCTGAATACCACATGGCAGACTACAGTTGAATCCTGGCCTCCCAGCAACTTGGAACACATGTCAGGGGATGCCTGCCCTAATTTTTAAGATGGAGAAATAGAGGAAAAAGGATTGTGGCGTGACCATGCCCTGTTGAAGGTGTTTTTTCCTTCTCTCTCTTTCTCTCAGAGCTCATGCATCCAATGGAATTGGGAGTGAAGTGGGGGTGACAACCAACCACGGTCTTAGATAGAATCTCCATATGTTCCTGTATTTACTCAAATTATATCAAGAGATGATCTAGAATTTGGATCTACCATTTAACAATAAATCAACCAAATCATCAAGCACCTGTACTAACATGTTTTTGCTTATTCATTTTGTTTTGTTTTTAATCCCTTTGAAGTTAGGAGTTTTGTTCTAGATAATTTAATTTCTGATGTACTCACATAAATTTGAAGAATAAGTTATTATTTTTACAGTTTACTTTTCTACTTCTAAACAAAGTAAATGTTTCAATTTTACAATTTTAATTTTATAAACATTTGTGAAACTACCAGTTTGTCCACACTCCCTATTAAAATACTGGTAGGAAATTCTGCTATGTAAAATTTTCTCTTTGAGAGGTCTTATCAAATTCCTAATAGTCTTCTCAAATGGAGATTCTTCCAAACTTGAGCTTTAAAAGAATATTTACTCCAGCAATTTGAACTTCCATGGCTAGATTTTTGAGAAAAAGAAAAGCCAAGGTATTTTTAATATGACGATGCAAATGCATTCACTTTTATGTGCAATTAAAAACTCCTTACCCCTAATATATATAACACAAAATAAGGTTGATTTTAGTTGCTTTAAAAACATATTTCAACTTAAAATTTTGTGAAAGTAAGGATAGTTTTCCAATTCACAATTCTAATGCTGAAATAAACAGATTACAGTGTGAATATACAAACAGAAATAATAGGAAATGTAAGTACAATGCAATACAATTAAAAGTCTGTAGATTTTCAAGTAAATGTCTCATTTTATTTCAAAAAGACTAATTGAATGTAGTTCGGACAAAGGGTTGGAGAGGTAGAAAACATTAAATAGAAGTCAAAGAATATACATAGTAACACTTGTACAGCAACACCTGCACTAGCTAATGTTAACTACTCTACCAAATAGGTTAAGTGGGTTTTTTTAGAGTCCGTTGTGTCATTACCATTGTCTTACCATGGGATGGTATTCACATACTGGTTAGGTTTACAAGCTTTGCAAGCTGAATTTGAGGTTTGCCTTAGAGGCCCATTTTATATCAATGAATTATTCAAACACTTTCATAGAGCAAGTAATTTGGGAACAATGTAAAGCAGAAGCATGAGATACCTTTATTGCTATAAATTCATGATAAAGCATTAATTCACTGAAAAAAAATGTGGGGACAATTTTACTAGACTTTCACTTAATTTGCATGTGGATGAAAAAGAAAAAAAAAATCCAAGAAGGCTTCATAGATGACTGAGAAGACTTTGGAGGCTCGTTAAAATTCCTGCTAAAAAATATGTAATTAGGGCCAGCAGGTGATGTGGTAGTTAAGGCACATCGCTGACTCTACAGTTCAAGTCCCAGATCCGGTGCCTTGAAAAACACACCAGGTGTGTGAATGCGAAAAAGCCCAAGAGGAGAATGGAAGGGAAGGGATAGCAGCATGGCCATTCCACCCCAACTCCTCTCTCCCCCCAACCCCCCCCACACACACACACACACACCCGGGGGATGATTTCTCATTTCTTTGTCTGTCTTTGTCTGTCTCTGATAAAAACAGGTGCCCTATGGGGAAAAAATATTTCAAAAAAAAAACAAACAAACAAAGAAAAAACAGAGATTTACCTACTGAGGTAAAAGGAACTATTACACTAGGAAAACAGTAACTACTTTCCACAGCATGGGCAATATGTAGGGAAGACTGCATTTTGCTTTTAACTTGTTATATCCTTTGTGTTATTCACCTGTATTTGCTAATGGGAAACAAAAGAACATCTTTAGACATGGACTATGAAAGGAGAAATATCTACACTGATTATTTCCCCTAAAATGTAAACCAAATTGTTTATTAGTAATATCACCTGGAAGAGATCCCACATGCTCTGCTCAGATGTTAGGTGTAAAAAACTCCATGCCTCATATATTTTCCTGGTTTTCTAATGTGGTCATTTTTCCACTAAGCCGAAGGAACCCAGCGAGAGTGGACAGGCTTTCGCTTGAAATGGTTGTCTTTAAAGCAATTTCTCCAACTAATTCTTTTGCTCTCATCAGCTAACCTGAGGTTAAAAGAAGAAATATCTCCAATAAGCTACTGTCGATCAAGCACAGTTATCCACTGCCATGGCAGTGATTCTAGACCATGAAAGAATTTCCAATGTTTGAAATCAAAATATTAGGGTATGAAGATTATTTTCCATTCAGTCATTATTATCTTCTTTGGATTAAATGTTTCAATTTCACCAGATTCCTCAGATCTGTTTCTTTTTAGCAATTTGTTCAAAAGTTGCCCTTTTTCCCTCCTGGTTTTGCTTCCCAGAACAAATAAGATTTCCTCTAACCACCACCGGCAGTTTGGCTGTTCTAAAGCAGAGGTCTTAGTGCCTGCTTGTACACAATAATTTTTCAAAAGGTAGAAAACCAGCTTCTGGCTTAGAGAGAAGATGAGGGGAAACCACAAAGCTTACATTCTCTTGGACAAACACATTTCTGCGTTGGGTATATTAGTTCATTAATTATTTGAAGACGTTAAAAATAAATGACTCCCTCCCAGCTTCCCACTGCCCTCATGTCTATGAGCTCACCTGATTTTAATATAACCAACCCCCCTTTCTGTACCACACTGAATGGAAAACTGGACAACCTCTACTCTCTAAAGTTCCAGTAGCTCTTCGTGTTCTTTAAGGAGTCATTTACTTTATTGAAACAATGATTGGAAAAGTGCTTCAGTGCCTAAATGATTTGCTCTGCTTCTGAGTTTAAAAGCCGAGGCTTTGCACAGGCTCTAAGTGGAGTACTGTTTTAATTATTTTCTTCTCTTTTATTCGTCTCAGCATTCACACACACTTTCTCAGGAGTACATGAACTTTCCACACACACACACACACACACAAGATAATACTCTTGTCTTCACTTTCAGTATTTCTTCACACACGAGTATATCAGAAACATTTTGGTGGGCTTTTGTGCAGTGTCAGCTCATAGTGATAAAAAATATATATGTAGCTTCTTTGGGTGTTGTGGAAGAATGAGATAAGGTGTTTTTCCAGGGAAGTTTGCCACATGTCCTTCTTCAGGGAGGTTGGAAAAGTTATTTTCTGGTATTTTTTGCCTGTCTCTCACATAGATTGAACACCACTGGCAGGATAATGTGATGGAAGAATGAACCGGAGATTTCTGGGAAGTGAGTGGATGTGAGTTAAGATAAAGGTCTTATGAGATACTGTGATGTCTTGCTGTCCCGGAAATCTCTAATGCTTTCATGCTGCTTGGTTCTTTGGCTGCTCTATGTTCCCCTAAAGTTGGCCAAGATCCATTCAAGAACATCCAACTGGCAGAAATACACGTGCAATCTTGTGCACTGATGGTTTTGGTTCATTTTTAATGACAATATTTATTGTATCTACTCCTTTTCCTATTCGTAAGGATTCAGCTTGAAGGACAGTCAACAACAGTTCAAGAGTTGTCTTTGCTTCTCCACGGGCTTGTGCAAGGAGCATTCTGTTACCAAGAACATCTGGGCCTCCAAATAGATATTTGGGTTGGATAGCCTCTTCTTCATTACCCTGTAATGCCAACTGCTCTTTCGGTCTGTAAGTCCCATAAATCTCAGGTTGTGTCACTTAACATGCAAGTTAATAGTGAGAGCTTGGCGCTTTCTATCTAAGCAGGTGGAAAATGAGAAAACTTAGGTCAGTAATAGATTAATTTCAGGGCCAGCAGGTGGCATTGTGGTGAAGGGCCCTGGACTCCTACAAGGCCAACTGTGGTTTGAATCCCGGACTTAAGGACTTGCTTTCTTGCTTTCTCTCTCTCTTTCTCACTCTGTCCCTATCTGGCCAAATTAAAATAAGTAAATTAATTAGTTAATTAATTTAATTCAATAAAGTTCAATAAAATAATTCCCGGGGTGGCAGGTGGCATGGTGGTTAAGGATGCTGGACTCTCACATGGCCGACTGTGATTTGAATCCTGGATCTGGTGGCTTGCTTTCTCACTTTTCTTCTCTCTCTCTCTCTTACTCTGTTCCTATCTGGTCAAATTAAAATAAATAAATTTAAATAAAATAATCATATTTCCCCACAAAAGCAATAGATTAATTTCAAACAGTGCCACACCCATGGGAATTTTTGCGTTTGAAGAAAACATAGCAATTTCTTGGGTAGAACCACCACCTTTTTTGTACATCTGAAGCTAAGAGCAGTACAGAAAGTTGTTTGTTTTCTGTCTTCAGTTCTGCATCTCTTCTTCTCTGCCTGGAATTCTCTTTCTCAATCTTCTACTTGCATTATCTTTCATTATTCAAAACTCAAATAGCACTTCTCTAAAGAGACTTTCAGTCTGGAGTCACCATTGCCTATTTTCCTTTTTCGGGGGGGGGTGGTTGCTATAGGGCACATGTGCTTGCCAGAAAGGCAGAGAGAGACAGAGAGACAGAAAGCAAGTGAGAAATCATCCCCCACGGGGATTGGTCACACTGCAATCCCTTCTCCATTCTCCTCTTGGGATCTTGGGCACACATGCACACATGCCCAGCATGAGTTTAAGCCATCCAGTCTGGGACTCAAACCGTGGTTGACTACATGGGGGTCCAGCGACATAGACATTATGGCAACTGCTGGTCCCAACCATTGCCTATTTTCTATCTTTTGCTTTGTTATTGTTTCCTCATAGCACAATGTATTACTATTATGATAGTAAACTTTTTATCTATTTCCTTCATCAGATAGTAAATTTAATGAGTGGAAAGCAAATGATTTGAATATATACATATATAGGTATACAGAATATTGACAGAAATGGGATAATGTTGAAGGTGAAATATGTCAAGACTGTAAACAATTTTTTAAAACCCGTGTTACATTCACTTCCTTGATATTCTAGCTAGTTTGTGTGGGTATGTGTGCATGCTAGAGAGCACATGCACTATAGAGAGACAGAGGAACAGAAGAAAGCAACCCCATGGGAAATAAACACACTACTATCCCTTCTCCTTCATTTTTCCCTCTTTTGAGATTTTGGTTACACACACATATGCACTCAGTGTTTTTCTTCAAGCTGCTGGGTACAGGATTCAAACTGTGAGGTTTGTCATGTGGGATCTGTCTGCCTTAAACACCGGGCCATAGAAATTGCCCCAAAATAACTATTTTAATCTCTCTCTCTCTCCCCCTTTTTTTCCTACCAGAAAATACAGAAACTATTACAAGAGTCATCTTAAAAATCTTACTGATGAGCAAAACTATTGGAAGTCTGGAAAAGCAACCTTCATTTTCATCTTGTACAAGTCATTAAAATACTATTTTTATCTATTCATTATAGATCTCTCATTTTTTTATTATTTATTTTTATTATCATCATAATCTTCTTTATATTACATTGATTACATATAACTTTACAGTGTATTACATTGCTTTTTTTTTTAATTTTTTTTTGAGAGATTTTCACTGTAGGGCGCGTGTGCTCGCCAGACAGACAGAGAGAAACATAGAGACAGAAAGCGAGAAATCTCCCCCCAGGGGGGATGGTCACGCCGCAATCCCTTCTCCTCCATTGTCCTCTCGGGATCTTGGGCACGCACGCACACGTGCCCGGCGTGAGTTTTAAGCCACCAGGTCCAGGACACAAACCGCGGTCGACTATGTGGGAGTCCAGCGACATAGCCATTACGCTAACTGCTGGTTCCCTTACATTGCTTTTTCAAAAGGGAATGCCATGCATGTCAGTCAATACAGAGACATTAATATCCCCACTTCATCATTCAATATCTTTTCAATGTTTTTCCCAATCATTATTATTATTGTTCTAATTATTTTTTAAAGAATCACTATTTCTCATTTTGCTTGTAAAAAGACTTTACCCATCATGAAATACTTCTCAGATCAATCCAGTTGAGAATACTATACATATCATCATCAACAGGTGATCTCTCATTTCTGTTTAATGATTTCAAGTTTTCTATATTTTGATCGAAATTGTCAAATTTATCTTCATAGAATTCTTTCTTTTTATTGTAATTTCTTATTTATTTATTTCATCTCTTATTATTATCATTATTTATACATTCAATTTTTATACATCATTTAGTTCGTAAAGAGATCTTACCCAACAAAATATACGTCATACAGCAAGTGAGTTGAGAATAATATAGACGACTTCACCAACAAGCCAAAACAGTGTCCCACAAATGTCTTACTTCTCCATTTCTCCCCAAATTTCCCTTCCTGCACTCTTCCCCTTTCCCACTCCCCTTCCACTTTGTCCCCAGTGTCCATAACAGTTTCCAATGCTTTTATGTTCTCTAGTCTTTCAGTCTCTACCACAGAGTGCAGACAGTCAGTATATATTCAGTGGAAACATGCAGTGTCTCTGTTTCATGGACTGACTTGCTTCACTCAACAATAAACCTTTCATGTTCATCCACTTTCTATCAAATGCCAAGGTCTTATTGTTTTTCATGGCTGAATAGTTTGATGGAGTATATCTGCTGTACTTTTTCAATCCATTCATCTGTTTGTGGAAATTTGGGTTGTTTCCATGTCTTAGTGATCATGAATAATATCACAATAAATATAGTTGTGCAAGTGCTTTTCCAATAGAGCATTCTCCTGTCCTTTGGGTAGATACCTAGGAGTGGAATTGCTGGATCATATGGTAGTTCTATTTAAAGGTATTTGAAGAACCTCTATATTGTTCTCCACAGTGACTGGACCAATTTACATTCCCACCAACAATGTACGAGAGTTCCCCTTTTACCACATCCCTGCCAGCAATTATTATTATTTTTTTAATCTTCTCCCTTCTGACTGGGTATCTCATTGTGGTTTGGATCTGCATGAAAGATGTTGAACATTTTTTCACATGCTTTTTAGGCTGTTTGTATGTCTTCCTTAGAAAGTTGTTTATTCAGGGGACCAGCAGTTGGCATAATGGCTATGTCACTGAACTCCCATGTAGTCGACAGCAGTTCAAGTCTTGGACCCAGTGGCTTAAACTCATGCCAGGCACATGTGCATGCATGCCCAAGATCCCAAGAGGAGAATGGAGGAGAAGGGATTGTGGTGTGGCCATTAACTCTGGGGGGTCAATTCTTGCTTTCTAGCTCTCTGTCTCTCCTGTCTTTCTGGTGAGCACACAGGCCCTATAGCAAAAACCTCTCAAAAAAGAAATTGTTTATTCAGTTCATTTTCCCATCTTTTGATTAGTTTAATTATTTTCTTCCAGGTAAGCTACTTGAGTTCCCTGTGTATTCTGGTTGTCAGTCCCTTACCTGAGACATAGCTAACAAAAATTCTCTCCCATTCTGAGACTTGTGGATTCACACTAATTACTGTGTCCTTCACTGTGCAGAAACTTCTTAATCTTAGGTAATCCCATCTGTCTGTTTTGAGAATTATTACCTGTGCTTTGAGGATCTTGCTTAAGAAGTGTTTACCTATCCCATTGTCTCCCAGTGTTCCCAGAGTTTTCCACCAGTAGTTTTATAGTTTGTGGTCTTAAGTTTAGTTTTTTGATCCACTTTGAGATGATTTTTATTAATGGTCACAGAGAGGGGTTCAGATTCATCTTTTTGCGGGTGGGTACCCAGTTTTTCCAGCACCATTTGCTAAAGAGGTTTTCCTTTTCCCACTGGATTGACTGGTACCCATTGTCAAAGATAAGTTGGCTGTATGTTTTGAGGGTTATTTCTGGGCCTCTACTCTGTTCTGTTTTTTTTTTTTTTGCCAGTACCACACTATTTTGATTATCACAGCTTTGTATTATATTTTCGGGTTTGGAAGAGAGATGCCACCCAGTCCACTCTTTTTGTGCAAGATGGCTTTTGCAATTCATGGTCTTTTATGATTCCAGACAAATTCTATGATTATCTTTTCTAGATCTGTAAAGAATGTCTCTTAATTTTACAGGAATTGCATTAAATATGTAGATTGATTTAGGTAGGATTGTCATTTGATCATATTAATTATCTCAATCCAGGAACATGGGATGTCCTTCCACTTTTTTGTGTCCTTTTCAATTTATTTTTAAATATTTTCATAGTTTTCCTTATAAGGGTCCTTACCTTCCTTGGTTAGCTTTATTTCTAGATATCTTATACTTTTTCTGGTTATGGTAAATGGGATTACCTTCTTCAATTCTGCCTCTGTCTGCTTGTTATTTGTATATAGAAATGCTATAGATTTTTGTAAGTCAGTTTTGTATCCTGTCACTTTACTGTATGCATTTATTACTTTGAGAAGTTTCTTCATGGTTACTATTGGGTCTTCTATCTATACACTCATGTCATCTACAAGCAGAGATAATTATAGCTCTTCTTTCTCTATTGGAATGCTCGTTATTTCATTCTCTTGTCTGATCACATTAGCTAAGACTTCCAATACTATATTGAATGGGAGTGAAGAGAGTGGACAGCCTTTTCTCATACTAGTTTTTAGTGGAAAAGCTTTTGGCTTTTCTCTATTCAGTGTAATATTAGCTATTGGTTTTTCATATACGGCTTTTATTATGTTGAAAAACAATCCTATGCCGATTTTACTGAGAGTTAATCATGAAAGAATGTTGTCAAATGTTTTTGTCAAACGCATTCTGTCAAATGCTTTTTCTGCACCAATTGAAATTATCATATAGGTTCTTATCTTTCTTTCTTTAATATGGTGTACTACATTTATAGTTTTGCATATGTTGGACCACCCTTGCATCCCTGGGATAAAGCCTACTTGATCATGATGAATAATATTTTTATATGCTTTTGAATACGATTAGAAAGTATCAGTATCTTGTTGAGAATTTTTCCATCTATACTAATAAAAGATATACTTCTGTAACTATCCTTTTTTATCCTATCCTTATTTGGGGGGAGGAATGAGGATGATGGATTCTTCATAGAATAAATTTGAATGTTCTTTTCTTTTAAATCTCTAGAAATAGTTTGAGTAGAATGGGGGTTACCTCTTCTTTAAAAGTTTTGTAGAATTTAGTAATGAAGCCATCGGGACCTGGACTTTTCTTTGTTGGTAAATTATTTATTACTGATTCAATATCATTGCTTGTTACAGGTCTATTAAAGCTTTCTATGTCCTCCTGAGTCATTCTTGGTAGATTTTATGTGTACAGGAATTTGTCCACCTCATCCAGGTTTTCTTGTTTGTTGGCATACAGTCACTCCTAGTATCCTCTAATGATGTTTTTTGTTTCTATTATGTCTGTTGTAGTGTTGCCTGACTCACTGTGAATTTGATTTTTCTGGTTCCTTTCTTTCTTCTTCTTTATTAGTCTAGCTAATGATTTGTCAACCTTGTTTATCTTTCCAAAGAACCAGCTTTTGCTTTTTTTTAATTTTCTGTATAGTTAATTTATTTCTGCTTAAATCTTTATTATTTCTTTTCTCCTAGCATTTTTTGAATTTTTCTGTTTTTTTTTTTTTCATGTAAACTAATTGCAATGAACTTCCTTCTTATGACTGCTTTGGCAATGTCTCATAGATTATGGAAACTTGGGTACTCATTATAATTTGTTTCTATGAATCTTTTGATTTCAGTCTTAATCTCTTCAGTAGTCATGAAGTCCTTCATAAATAGGATATTTGGTTTCCAAGTATTTGTGTATTTACGAAAGGTTTTCCTGAGATTAATATCAAGTTTTATTACATCATGTTTGGAGAAGATGTTGTATATAGTTTCTATGCCTTTGAATCTGTAAAGGCTGGTTTTGTGCCCTATCATGTGGTCAATCTTCGAGAAAGTACCAAGCAGGGCTGAGAAAAATGTATATTTTGTGTCTTTTCACTGGAAAGTTCTATACATATCTGTCAAGTTAATCAGATTTATGCTATCACTTAGGTCCTGAATCTCTTTGCTTATTTTTTGTCTCATTGATCTGTCTAAAGGAGATAATGGGGTGCTGATAGCTCCAATTAGTGTGTTACGGTCTATCTCTCCTTTCAGATCTAGTGGTCTCTACATATTGGATGTTCCTGAGTTGGGCTCATAGATATTCATAAGTATTATATCTTCTCAATGAACTAGCCCTTTTATTATTATATAATGCCCTTCTTTGTCTCTTTTTTTTTTTTTTTGAGAGATTTTCACCGTAGGGCGCGTGCGCTCGCCAGACAGACAGAGAGAGACAGAGAGACAGAAAGCGAGAAATCACCCCCCAGGGGGGATGGTCACACCGCAATCCCTTCTCCTCCATTCTCCTCTCGGGATCTTGGGCACGCACGCACACGCGCCCGGAGTGAGTTTTAAGCCACCGGGTCCGGGACACGAACCGCGGTCGACTACGTGGGAGTCCAGCGACATAACCATTACGCTAACTGCTGGTTCCCCTTTGTCTCTTTTTGTGGCTTTTCTCTTAAAGCCTATTTTGTCCAAAATCGGGAAAGCAACTCCTCTTTTTTGGTTTCCATTTGCGTGGAATAGCTTTCCCAGTCCTGCACTTTCAGTCTATGTATGTATTTATCCTTGATGTGGGTTTCTTGTAGGCAGCAGATTGAGGGTTTCTGATTTTTAATCTATTCAGCAAGTCTGTGTCTCTTGATTAGAGAATTTAATCCATTAACATTCGACTTTAAAACTGGTATTTCCAGACTTGTCCCTACCATTAAGTTGTCCATATTCTTATTTATTTTTTGTTCTCTTATTGCTGTCTGTCTGTCTTTAGTTTTCCTGGTATAGTATTCCTTTTAGAATTTCTTGAAGAGTGGAGCTGGAGTCGGTAAATTCTCTCAGGTTTTGTTTATTTGAGAATGTTTTTATCTTCTTTTCCCATATGAAGGATAATCTTGTCAGGTGTAGTAATCTTGGTTGAAATTGGCTTTCATTTAACACTCTGAATATATTTTCCCATTCTTTACTTGCCTACACTGTATCGGATGAGAGGTCCAGTGTTAGCCTGATGGGATAGCCTTTGTAAGTGACTTGACTTTCCTCTCTTGCCAATCTTAATATCTTGTCTTTGTCTGTGATTTTGGCCAGTCTAGCTATGATGTGCTACAGTGAAGATCTTCTTTAATTGATTCTATTTGGGATTCTTTGTATTTAATGGGTCTGAATGTTTGAGTGCCTCTCTAGACTTGGAAAGTTTTCCTTCAGGATTGTGTGTAATAGATTATCAATGCCCTTCCTTATTTCTTCACTTTCTAAAATACCAATTATTCAGACGTTTGAGTATTTCATGGTATCTAGTATTTCTCAAATGTTATCCTTAGTTTTCTTGGCTGTTTTCTCAGTATTTTTTATAATTTTTTCTAGGTCAGAGGTGTTGTCTTTTACTTCTGAGATTCAGTCTTCTACATGGTATAACCTGCTTTTAATACTTTTGAGGGCAGTTTTAATTTTCTGTATTACAGCCTTCATATAAAAAAGTTCTACTTGTTTTTTTAATGGTGTCCAATTCTTCTTTCATATTATGCAAGGATGTCTTCATCTCTTGGAGTTCAACATCTCTTTTCTCTCGCATGTCATAGTGTTTTGTCAACCGAAATATTATAAATACTTTTTCTGATATTTCAGTAATATCCTCTAATTTTTCCCTATTTGGAGACAAGTTACAGTGTAAGTGAGTGCCCAAAATTCCAAGAAGAAAATGGAGAAGGGATGCAGCAAAGTCATCCCCTCTTGGGAGAGATTTCTCACTTTCCTTATCTCTCTCTCTCTCATTCTGTCTTTCTCTGGTTGAGTGCATGTGCTCAACAGCAAAAATCAAAAAGACAAAAAAATTATCAATAAGAAGCCAAATAGTGTCGTGGTAACATAACACCACTGGACTTCTGTGAGAAAGGTCTTGAGGTCTTATCCCAGGACCTCCTTAAACATGCCAGATATGCACATGTACATGCCCATAATCTGGGATGACTGAGACTGGTGAGTGGTGGTAGACTGAAGCATAAAGACCCAGTTGGGGTGCTTGCCTTTCAATTTCTGTCTCAAACAATATATAATAAACTTTAACAAATTAGCAATAGAGATAAAGCTCAGTGTTTATGGGAATATAGAAGTACATTGAACTCTGAATAGGCAGAGAAGCAGAGGTAGATCATAGAGTGAATTGTTAAGTGATGACTTTTCTCTAAAGGAAAGGAGATTCCAGGCAAAAAGAAAAGCATGTATAATGAATCCAAAAAGTTTACAGAATCATTCTCCTGATCGATGATACCATCCTTCTTGAATTTTTGAAAATATCATTGACTTCTTTGTTAATATTTCCTAACATATTTAGTTTATTAGCATTAACAGTATTTTTATTAATCAACATATGTCATATCTTCAGTAATAAGCATAAATTTATTTTAGAACTGTTGCCAATATCCAACAGAGCTTAGCCACTCTATCACCTACTCACTCCCTGTATTCAATCACAAATATTTATAAAATTCCTGACTGATTTTTTTTCTCTTAGTGAGAGAAATTTCATAAAATGTTTTATGTGAATGAAATACCTTTTTGAAATTACATGAGATAATTAGATGAAAATTTATTTTTATAGACTTTGAGAATTGTATCAGAAATGGAAAGAACTAAAGGAGCCAAAATTATTTTTTCAACTTCTCTGTATTTGAAGTCTAGGAAGGAGAAGCATGGAGGAGACAGACCATAAAGAATATACTGGACCTGAAATTCTGATGTGTCAGGGACCAATCGGAATTTCAGTTGCATAGCATTCATGTACCATAAAAGAAAATGTTAGGAGAGTCGGGATTAATAGCCAAACTCTTAGAGCACCAAAATTAAGACTCTCAAACATTTTAAATTCTTTCTTTCTTTCTTTCTTTCTTTCTTTCTTTCTTTCTTTCTTTCTTTCTTTCTTTCTTTCTTTCTTTCTTTTTTCTCTTTCTTTCTTTCTTGATCTACAGTAATTCACAATACATCAGTATACATCGTATATTGGCTCAATCAAGGATATTACCATATATGTTAGCATCAACAAATAATTTTCTCTTTCTTGTTTCTTTTATTTATTTTGCTTTATTTTTCCCCCTTTGACTCCCTACCTCTCACCCTCTGCCAGTTCTTCCTCTTCTCCCATAGTCTCTGGTATATACAGTTGTTTTCCATATCTTTATTTTTTCTCATTTTATTGATTCACTAAAGATCTTAATTAATTTAAAGACTTTCAAGCAGAGCTGATATATACATATTTATGAATGCATGTCTGATTTTAGGCATAAACCTCAGTGAGTAAAGTGAACGTACTATTAAGTAGCACCTCGCTGGGCCTATATAGCAGTCATTAAATAGGTATTAATAGGTATTTTTAATGCATTTTTAAATTTCAAAACAAAAGTTTTAGTTTTATTAGATCAAAATAAAAAAAACATTAAGAGAAATTTACTTAAAAATTAAAGCTAGGAAAAAGGTTAGGATTCAGTTCAAATAGTAGGTAGACGAACCTATCAACAGCTTAAAAGAAGACAAAAGTCCTTAAATATGGAAATCAAAGCATCGAAGAAAATCAGTAATGTGTTAGTCTAACGTAAAAAAAAAGTTCTATTTCACAAGTTCAGACTCACATAATTAATCTCTCTTCTACTGAGTTTGCGGTGTTACTGTGGCCTGATCTTTCCATTTAAACTCGGAAAGTTAACATTGAAATACAGATTTGTCTCTACTGTTAGGCTGGCTATTTTCTTGGTTGTTTCTTGTACTCTTATTTCTGTGTAGCCGACTTTAGTTTTCCTCGTATAGCAGTCCCTTCAGCACTTCCTGGAGAGCTGGTTTGGTGTTTATAAATTCAGGTTTTGTTTATCTGAGAATGTTTTTGTCTTTTTTCCCATATGAAAGATAATCTTGCTGGGTATAGTATTCCTGGTTGAAATTGTTTTTCACTTAGCACTTTGGATATATTTTCCCATTCTTTCTTTGCTTGCATTGTGTTTTTTTTTTTTTTTTTTTTTTATTTTTTT
>NW_006160189.1:2158220-2163972 GCF_000334495.1 Tupaia belangeri chinensis | reverse complement strand
GGGAAAGCAACTCCTCTTTTTTGGTTTCCATTTGCGTGGAATAGCTTTCCCAGTCCTGCACTTTCAGTCTATGTATGTATTTATCCTTGATGTGGGTTTCTTGTAGGCAGCAGATTGAGGGTTTCTGATTTTTAATCTATTCAGCAAGTCTGTGTCTCTTGATTAGAGAATTTAATCCATTAACATTCGACTTTAAAACTGGTATTTCCAGACTTGTCCCTACCATTAAGTTGTCCATATTCTTATTTATTTTTTGTTCTCTTATTGCTGTCTGTCTGTCTTTAGTTTTCCTGGTATAGTATTCCTTTTAGAATTTCTTGAAGAGTGGAGCTGGAGTCGGTAAATTCTCTCAGGTTTTGTTTATTTGAGAATGTTTTTATCTTCTTTTCCCATATGAAGGATAATCTTGTCAGGTGTAGTAATCTTGGTTGAAATTGGCTTTCATTTAACACTCTGAATATATTTTCCCATTCTTTACTTGCCTACACTGTATCGGATGAGAGGTCCAGTGTTAGCCTGATGGGATAGCCTTTGTAAGTGACTTGACTTTCCTCTCTTGCCAATCTTAATATCTTGTCTTTGTCTGTGATTTTGGCCAGTCTAGCTATGATGTGCTACAGTGAAGATCTTCTTTAATTGATTCTATTTGGGATTCTTTGTATTTAATGGGTCTGAATGTTTGAGTGCCTCTCTAGACTTGGAAAGTTTTCCTTCAGGATTGTGTGTAATAGATTATCAATGCCCTTCCTTATTTCTTCACTTTCTAAAATACCAATTATTCAGACGTTTGAGTATTTCATGGTATCTAGTATTTCTCAAATGTTATCCTTAGTTTTCTTGGCTGTTTTCTCAGTATTTTTTATAATTTTTTCTAGGTCAGAGGTGTTGTCTTTTACTTCTGAGATTCAGTCTTCTACATGGTATAACCTGCTTTTAATACTTTTGAGGGCAGTTTTAATTTTCTGTATTACAGCCTTCATATAAAAAAGTTCTACTTGTTTTTTTAATGGTGTCCAATTCTTCTTTCATATTATGCAAGGATGTCTTCATCTCTTGGAGTTCAACATCTCTTTTCTCTCGCATGTCATAGTGTTTTGTCAACCGAAATATTATAAATACTTTTTCTGATATTTCAGTAATATCCTCTAATTTTTCCCTATTTGGAGACAAGTTACAGTGTAAGTGAGTGCCCAAAATTCCAAGAAGAAAATGGAGAAGGGATGCAGCAAAGTCATCCCCTCTTGGGAGAGATTTCTCACTTTCCTTATCTCTCTCTCTCTCATTCTGTCTTTCTCTGGTTGAGTGCATGTGCTCAACAGCAAAAATCAAAAAGACAAAAAAATTATCAATAAGAAGCCAAATAGTGTCGTGGTAACATAACACCACTGGACTTCTGTGAGAAAGGTCTTGAGGTCTTATCCCAGGACCTCCTTAAACATGCCAGATATGCACATGTACATGCCCATAATCTGGGATGACTGAGACTGGTGAGTGGTGGTAGACTGAAGCATAAAGACCCAGTTGGGGTGCTTGCCTTTCAATTTCTGTCTCAAACAATATATAATAAACTTTAACAAATTAGCAATAGAGATAAAGCTCAGTGTTTATGGGAATATAGAAGTACATTGAACTCTGAATAGGCAGAGAAGCAGAGGTAGATCATAGAGTGAATTGTTAAGTGATGACTTTTCTCTAAAGGAAAGGAGATTCCAGGCAAAAAGAAAAGCATGTATAATGAATCCAAAAAGTTTACAGAATCATTCTCCTGATCGATGATACCATCCTTCTTGAATTTTTGAAAATATCATTGACTTCTTTGTTAATATTTCCTAACATATTTAGTTTATTAGCATTAACAGTATTTTTATTAATCAACATATGTCATATCTTCAGTAATAAGCATAAATTTATTTTAGAACTGTTGCCAATATCCAACAGAGCTTAGCCACTCTATCACCTACTCACTCCCTGTATTCAATCACAAATATTTATAAAATTCCTGACTGATTTTTTTTCTCTTAGTGAGAGAAATTTCATAAAATGTTTTATGTGAATGAAATACCTTTTTGAAATTACATGAGATAATTAGATGAAAATTTATTTTTATAGACTTTGAGAATTGTATCAGAAATGGAAAGAACTAAAGGAGCCAAAATTATTTTTTCAACTTCTCTGTATTTGAAGTCTAGGAAGGAGAAGCATGGAGGAGACAGACCATAAAGAATATACTGGACCTGAAATTCTGATGTGTCAGGGACCAATCGGAATTTCAGTTGCATAGCATTCATGTACCATAAAAGAAAATGTTAGGAGAGTCGGGATTAATAGCCAAACTCTTAGAGCACCAAAATTAAGACTCTCAAACATTTTAAATTCTTTCTTTCTTTCTTTCTTTCTTTCTTTCTTTCTTTCTTTCTTTCTTTCTTTCTTTCTTTCTTTCTTTCTTTTTTCTCTTTCTTTCTTTCTTGATCTTTCTTTCTTTCACTTTCTTTCATTCTTTCTATCTTTTTATTTATTTACAGTAATTCACAATACATCAGTATACATCGTATATTGGCTCAATCAAGGATATTACCATATATGTTAGCATCAACAAATAATTTTCTCTTTCTTGTTTCTTTTATTTATTTTGCTTTATTTTTCCCCCTTTGACTCCCTACCTCTCACCCTCTGCCAGTTCTTCCTCTTCTCCCATAGTCTCTGGTATATACAGTTGTTTTCCATATCTTTTTTTTTTCTCATTTTATTGATTCACTAAAGATCTTAATTAATTTAAAGACTTTCAAGCAGAGCTGATATATACATATTTATGAATGCATGTCTGATTTTAGGCATAAACCTCAGTGAGTAAAGTGAACGTACTATTAAGTAGCACCTCGCTGGGCCTATATAGCAGTCATTAAATAGGTATTAATAGGTATTTTTAATGCATTTTTAAATTTCAAAACAAAAGTTTTAGTTTTATTAGATCAAAATAAAAAAAACATTAAGAGAAATTTACTTAAAAATTAAAGCTAGGAAAAAGGTTAGGATTCAGTTCAAATAGTAGGTAGACGAACCTATCAACAGCTTAAGAGAAGACAAAAGTCCTTAAATATGGAAATCAAAGCATCGAAGAAAATCAGTAATGTGTTAGTCTAACGTAAAAAAAAAGTTCTATTTCACAAGTTCAGACTCACATAATTAATCTCTCTTCTACTGAGTTTGCGGTGTTACTGTGGCCTGATCTTTCCATTTAAACTCGGAAAGTTAACATTGAAATACAGATTTGTCTCTACTGTTAGGCTGGCTATTTTCTTGGTTGTTTCTTGTACTCTTATTTCTGTGTAGCCGACTTTAGTTTTCCTCGTATAGCAGTCCCTTCAGCACTTCCTGGAGAGCTGGTTTGGTGTTTATAAATTCAGGTTTTGTTTATCTGAGAATGTTTTTGTCTTTTTTCCCATATGAAAGATAATCTTGCTGGGTATAGTATTCCTGGTTGAAATTGTTTTTCACTTAGCACTTTGGATATATTTTCCCATTCTTTCTTTGCTTGCATTGTGTTTTTTTTTTTTTTTTTTTTTTATTTTTGGAGAAGTTTTCGCTATAGGGCGCATGCGCTCACCAGACAGACAGAGACATAGAGACAGAAAGCGAGAAATCACCCCCCAGGGGGGATGGTCACGCCACAATCCCTTCTCCTCCATTCCCCTCTCAGGGTCTTGGGCACGCATGAACACATGCCCGACATGAGTTTTAAGCCACCGGGTCTGGGACGCGAATCGCGGTTGACTACGTGGGAGTCCAGCGATATAGCCATTACGCTAACTGCTGGTCCCCTGCTTGCATTGTTTTTGATAAAAACATACGACATTAGCCTTAAGGGATATCCTTTGAAAGTAACTTGACATTTCTCTCTTGCCAATTTTAGTATCTTGTCTCTGTCTGTGGTTTTGATCAATCTGGCTATGATGTGTTTTGGGGAAGATTTTGGGTTGATTCTATGTGGGCTTCTTTGAACGTTTTAGGTCTGGATATTTGAGTGCCTCTCTAGATTTAGAAAGTTTTCTTCCAGGATTTCATGGAATAGATTATCAGTACCCTAATTAGTTTCTTCACCTTCTGGGATACTGATGATCCAGATGTTTGGGCATTTAATGGTATCTAGTATTACGCGTATGCTACTCTCATTTTTTGGGTTATTTTCTCAGTCTTTTCTGATGAATTTTTCTAGGTCAGAGGTCCTATCTTCTCATCTTCTGCATGGTCTAATCTGCTTTTGATATTTTCAAGGAAAGTTTTGATTTCCTGTATTACAACCTCTATCTCTAACAATTCTGTTTGATTTTTTTTTTTTTTATGATGTGTATCTCCTCTTTTAGATCATGCAAGAACTTCCTCACCTCCTGGAACTTGGTGTTTCTTTCCCCTTGAATTTTCTGTAGTTCATTATCTCTATTCTCTTGCATCTCTGTTAGCTTTCTCACTGAGTATTTTAAATTTTTTATCTGACATTTCCATGACTCCCCTTGTATTCTTCATGAAGGAATAGGAGTTATTCTTTTCCATTAGAGGAGAAATTTTTTTTGTTTCTCATATTTCTTGTGCTTCTGATGTGGTTTCTGGTCATCTGATGCATTATATGTTTTTTCCTGTTCTTTGGAGTTAAATCTGAGCAATCAGAGGAATGCAGAAGGAGGTGACCTGCAGTCTGTAAACAGTACTGTTTTTCTCCCTTTGTACAACTGATTCAATGAAAATTGAGGATTAATCTGACCCTAAAATTATTCAGATATTTGGCTGCTGAGTAGCTGGACCTGTCTAGTAAATCGGTATATGTAGGCTGAGCAGAAAAGCGAGAAAGGTAAAAAGAAAAAAAAAGGAATAGAAAAACACAAAAAAAGAGGAAAAACAAAACAAAACAAAAAGGCAAAACAATAAGAAAAAGAGAAGAAATGAATTAAAAAAAATAAAGTAAAAACTGTGCAGTGTTCTAAGGTGCCACTTGGAACTCAAATATAGATGGCTGCTGATTGGTTTATCCTATGAGTGCAGGGGGAAAGGTAAGAATTAAAAAGACAGAAGAGCAGCAGAGAGCTAAGTTTAAGTTTAAAAATTTAAAATATATAGATAGAAATGGAAAGAGACAGAGAGAATAAGTAGGGTGCTCTAACCTGACTCGTGGCTAGACGGGAACAGGAGGGTGAAGTCTTGGCAGAGGATCTTCGGTAGTGGAAATCCAAACATTTTAAATTCTAACAGATAGTGCAATATTAACACACACACACCCACACACACACACACACACACACACACACACACTTCTGAATTCAAATAAAATTGAAATTGTTTGCTTTTGTTAGACTTTAAACATTCACAGAAAAGAAAAAAAATGGATTATGAGTCACTCACATTCTTTCTGTTGCAGTTCTCTCTTTAAAACTCTCTGAGTTAGTAGACACAACATTATCCTCTCAACAGTGACAACAGCAGTATACTGACCATGTAGCACGTGATAGTGATCATCTCTAACCCTTCTCCTACTTCACTTATCTTCACAGTACTTACTGCCAGAAGAAAATGGTAGAATTATATTTGTTTCTAGTCTCCCTTTCTTTCTAGAAGGAAAGCTCTATACATGCCTGTTCTTTTCTTTCTTTTTTTTTTTTTTTGTCACTCACAGCTGTATTCTTTGCTCCAAAAACATATCCCGCACAATCAAACATCAGATGGTGACTCCTTTCCCACAGCTTGTGTGAGTGAAAACAGTGAA
>NW_006160189.1:2126928-2158130 GCF_000334495.1 Tupaia belangeri chinensis | reverse complement strand
GTTAGTAGACACAACATTATCCTCTCAACAGTGACAACAGCAGTATACTGACCATGTAGCACGTGATAGTGATCATCTCTAACCCTTCTCCTACTTCACTTATCTTCACAGTACTTACTGCCAGAAGAAAATGGTAGAATTATATTTGTTTCTAGTCTCCCTTTCTTTCTAGAAGGAAAGCTCTATACATGCCTGTTCTTTTCTTTCTTTTTTTTTTTTTGTCACTCACAGCTGCATTCTTAGTTCCTAGAATAATGACTAGCATGTATTGTGTCTGATAATTATTTGTGAAATAAATCATAAATATGTATTTTCTGTGTGTGTTTTGAACTTTGGTGGAAAGCTCCTTACAAAAATAATTGAGATATGTCCCTGTCTCCATCCCCTTCTTTGCTCAGTGTGAGAACAAAGATAGGGTGTTAAGGAAGGACTGATTACTTATAATAGTCTAAAATATAATATCACATCCAACATGAGGGTAGATAACTTCAGATACACTGTTTGTGGTATATTTTACAGTTCCATTTGTTTCTTGTTAGTAAAAAATATAATTGAGGGGTCAGCAGGTGGCATAATGGTTACATTGCTGGACTCCCATATAATCGACTGCAGTCCCAGACCTGGAGGCTTAAAACTCACACAGGGCACGTGTATGTATGTGGCCAAGATTCCAAGAAGTGGATGGAGGAGAAGGGATTGCAGTGTGGCCATCCCCCACCGCCCCGGGGGTTGATTTCTTGCTTTCTGTCTTTCTGCATCTCCCTCTCTCTCTGGTGAACACATGTATTCTATAACAAAAATCTCTCTCTCAAAAAAATTCAATCTAAAGACTAGGAGTGAAAGAATATCAGAGTCTAAACATAAAAAAAGGAGAGAGGAACAGGGGGAGGAGGGAAAAGAGAAGAAGAAAAGAGAGTAGTAGAGTAGCAAGTAGTCTCACTCATATCCACTGTGGGACTCTCACTCAGCTGAATGGCAGAGCCATCAGCTCATCCAGTGTTAACAGTCTATCTGAATACTCAAAATACTTGATACCACTGATAGGAAGGAAGCAAGTGGCTTTAAATTCAGGATCAGGCAGCTGTTGGATTTTACCATGAGAACTAAAGGTCCAAGTTTATGGTTTTACCAGTGTCCTAGTTCACCTTGGGTGTTTTTATTCATTCATCACCAGCTTCATTTAGAACTGTGTATACTTTAAGGATGATTTATTATTTATTTTGTATATATTCCCTATACACTATCCTCAGAAACATTAGCTTGTACTTTCTTTTTTTTTTTCTTTTTAAATTTTGTCAGTGGGCATGTGCACTTTCAGGAGAAAGACAGAGAAAGAGAGAAGACAGAGAGAGAATGTGAAAGCATCCCCAATGTGGAATAGTTATGCTGCAATTCTTTCTCTTCCATTTCTCTCTTCTGGTAGGATTTTTCACACATGCCCAATGTGTTTTTTGTTTTGTTTTGTTTTTAGGTTTTTGGTATAGGATGTATGCACTTTCTGTAGACAGAGAGAAAGAAAAAGAAAGAGAGAGAGAGAAAGACAAAGAGAAAAAGTAGAAATCACCCTAAGGGGGTTGGCCATGCCACAATCCCTTTTGCTCCATTTTCCTCTCAGGATTTTGGGCACACACAAACAGGTGTCTAACATGATTTTCAAGCTGCTGGGTCTGGGACTTGCACTGTGACCAGTCATGTGGGAGTCCAGCACCTTAACTACCACACCATCTGCTGGCACTGCTTGACCTGATTTTTTAAGCACTGGATCTAGAGTTTGAACTGCATACTCTGAGATGTGGGATCCAGCTGCTTTAATCACCAGGCAACAAGCTCACCCTCATTTATACTTGCTTATCATGATCTCTCCAGCTACATATGTCTCATTTTTATAACAAAGGAATTCCCTCCTTTTGTTTTCAGAGTGTATGCTCTGGGTCCTCAGAACGTCCTTGACTTCTCTCTTGATCTATTTAATAATTGTGTGACTTCACACAGACTTGGCTCTCAGTTTCCACCTCTGCCCCAAAGTCTTTCTGGACACCTTTAACTTGTAAAGCCCTCAGCTTCCACAACCCTCTCCTTTAGTATTACTCTCTGTTCCTCTCAGTTCTTCATTTAAAGGTTATCTGCTCTATGACATACTGATTTATGAGCTCGGTGTTGCTTCAGCTAGATTTCAAACTCATGAATGGCAAGAACAAATTAATTTACCTATCTTTTATTAAAAAGTAGTTCCTATAATATATCCAATCAAATCATTTAGTTGTATCCCTTAATATGTGTTTGGTGAATTAATAACCAAAAAATATCAGTTTTGAGTAGCATATTAGAGAAAGGCTATGACTTCAAGATGAGCTCATGACTTGCTTTCTGGAACTGATGCTTCTATTGTGATGTTAAAGATTGAGGTGAGCTGAGCTATGGTTTGAATATGTCTCCTCCAAAATTACTGATGAGGGTCAGCTCCATGCCTGGTAAAGGCAGCCAAATCCCACATGGTCAACTTTATAGTTTGACCCCCACACCAGACTGCCTGAGAAACACACCAGGTGTGTGTGTGTGCATGCCCAAAATCCTGAAAGGAGAAGAGATTGCAGCATGGCCATTCCCCAGGGAATAAACTCTCTCCTCTGTCTCTGTCTCTGTCTCTGTCTCTCTCTGGCAAGCCCATGGACCCTCTAGCACACATATGTACACAAAATATCTCTGTGAAACTTAATCCCATTGTGGTGGTATTAAGAGGTAGGGCCTTTTGGGAAGAGATGAAGTCATGAGGCTGTACCCTCATGAATGGATGAGGTATAATGCCTTATAAAATGGCTAGAGGGAGCCAGCTTAGATTGTTTTTGATCTTCTCTTCTTTACCATGTGAGACTACAGCACTGATCTCTTTTTATTTGCTTTTTTATTTCTATACCATTTGAGGACACAATAAGAAGGCTCTCACCAACACTCAACCTGCTAGCACCTTGATCATGAACTTCTCAGTCTCCATAACAGAGAGAAAATAAATGCCTGTTATGTACAAATTAGCCATTTTACGTATTTTGCTATAGCAACACAAATGGACTAAGACAGGGTGTACAACCAGGAGTTGGGGGGAGGTGACATGATGGTACCTGGTCAGAACACCAGAAGGAACCAGGAGTGGAGTTACAGTTGGCCTTCCATATATGTAGGTTTTTGAATCTGTGGATTTGGCCAGACTTGAATCAAAAATATTGTAAAAAATTTATTGTGTTTGTATTGAATTTGTACAGATCTTTTTCTTGTCACTATTCCCTAAACAATATAGCATAACAACTCTATATACCATTTGCATTGTGTTATCTATTATCAGTAATCCAGAGATGACTTAAAGTGTATCAGAGAGAGTCCAGCTAGATGATGTGGTGATTAAGGCAGCTGGTTCCACATGGTCAGCTGCAGCGTACCAATCCCAATTTGTGGCTTAAAAAACACCCCAGGCGCTTTTTCACATGTGCTCAAAATCATACAAGTGCTCCCAAAATCCCAAGAGGAGAATGGAAGGGGAAGGTACTGCAGTATGGCTATGCCTCCTCGGGGGGTGGAGGGGATGATTTCTGACTTTCCTCCTCTCTCTCTGTTTCTCTCTGATGAGTGCACATGCCATAGAGCAAATTAAAATAAAATTTAATAAAATATATGGGCATATGTACAAAGTTACATGCAAGTAAGCCACCTTTTTATATAAGGGAATTGAGCATCTGCAGATTTTGATATCTCCAGGAGGGTTCTAGAATCAATCCCCAGAGAATACTGAGTGTTGGCTATGCTGCAGTGTTGTAAACCATGGGGCAGCAGGTGCAGAGGAATAGAATGTAGTCCTAATTGTCCTGAGAGAAGTAGTGACTACAACATATCCTAAGCATATGGGATGCAAGAGCAACTTCAAAGGAGAAGTATATTAGAGGGAGGAAAAAAATAGAGAATTTAGGAAAAACTAGGTGCAAGCTGGAATTACTTAAAAGTAGATTATCCATGTTATCTGATAATAGTTAATATATATTGAGCACTAAATGTGCTTGTACAGCTCAAAGTTTTTATCTTTATTTTTTTAAAAGAAGAATATGCCTTTTTATTTACATTTAAACACTGCATATCTTTATAGTATACTACATGGTTTTCCCAGCAAGAATACAGTGAATATTAGTGAAGTCAGAGATATTACCATATACATTATCATGAACAGAGAGCTTTTCATTTTTGTGTTTCTTCTATTTTAGCTTATAAGTTGAATTTACCCAACATAAATATACTTCACACGGGTCCAATTGAAGATACAAAACACATTATCATCAACAATCCATTTCTGTGTCTCACCAATGTCTTGTCTACTTTCCACTCTCCCTTTCTCCTACCCTCTTCCTACATTGTCTCCAGTATCCATAACCATTTTCAATGTTTCTATGTCCTCTGATCTTTCAGTTTCCACCAGAGTGTGGACAGTCAGTATATGTTAAGTGGAGTCACACAAAGTCTCTCTTTCATATCCTGGTTTGCTTCACTCACCAATAGATCTTCCATATTCATCCACTTTCTATCAAATGCCAGGATATTACTGTTTTTATGGTTGAGTAGTATTCCATAGACTATATATGTCATACTTTTCCAATTCATTCATTTTTTTAATGGATATTTGGGTTGGTTCCAAGTCTTAGCAATTGTAAATAATGCTGCAATAAACATAGAGGTGCAAGCACTTTTCCTACTGAACATCTTCCTAACTTTTGGGTAAGATCCAAGAGTGGAAATATACATGGAATAATATATAGCTATGCTCTTTGCTTTTGTTTTTCCTATACAGCACTTGCCCTAGCTGGAGGGGGGAGGAGGAGAAAGTGAGAGAGAGAGAAATCACTCCCCAGGGGAGATGACCACACTGCAATCCCTTCTCCATTCTCCACTAAAGATTTTTGGCACAGACACATATATGTTCAGCGTGATTCCCAAGTCACTGGGGCCAGGACTTGAACCACACAGTTGGCCATGTGGGATCTTTTGCCTTAACTTCCACACAACCTCCTGGCTAGGTTCATTTTAGAGATAAAGAAACTGAGACATAGATAAACAAAGTTAATTGCCCCCAAATCAAGCAGCTAGTAACTAGAGTAGATAGTACGTGAGCCCAGGTTGTAATAGACAATTCATTGCACCAAATGTAAATTTAAAATATGTTAGAAAGCTAATTACAGAAGAGACAGTGCTGAATAAATGGCAATTAGATGATAATCTACTTTCCCCTTAATTTTTCAATCCTAATCCACCAGTTTCCACAATTAAATGTCAAAGTATAAAAGTTAGGGATAGGCAAAACTAGTGGCAGTTAGAATTCTGTAAATAGCCAAACTTTTCAAAAAATATTTTGGGTTTGGCGAAACTTCCCAATACACTTTGCCAAGCCATTTGCTTCTTAGTTTTAAGTCCCTGTGTATTTCAAGGGAAATATAATATGTATGTTCTTGATTCATTTACACTTAACTCCTCAAAATTTGGTAACAGTTGTCTTGTGACCAAAGCCCTTTTCCCCTCCCGGGAAGTCATGTTTCACTGACATTCAAAAGCATCCAGTAAACCAGACTCAAGGTCTCTTCCAGCATTTAGAAAAGCTTAAGTGAGACCTAGAACTGGAAAGCCAATCCATTACTGGGTTAATTTACAGTGACCACACTTTCAGGGAAACAACAAATGAACCACGGCCTTGTTTGAACCTGTGAACTTATAACATGTTCTACTGATCATTATATTAGAGTAAGAACACTGATAAAAGGAAATACATGAAACTTTTTCATACAAAATATTGTGTCCACTTCTATCTGAAATGCAGTTATAAAGTACTTTTAATTGTTCAAAAATCAAAATTTTTAAAAAATAAACAAACTTATAGCAAATGAATAAGTATTTATTAAAGTTACTTAAAAAGGTGCAGAGAAGAAATACTTTCTTTTGACACTTAGAGGCTCAATAATATTGGATACTAAGTATTTAAATCATTTTGACTTTATCCAAACAGGTGTCTAATAATGACAATGAATGTATTAGTCCTACTACATTTAAAATGACAGACGTGTTTATTTTCACCATACTAGGTCATTAATATTAAAACATAGTCAATTTGGGGACCAGCGGGTGGCGCGGTGGTTAAGGTTCTGGATGTTCCCACATGGCTGACCACGGTTTAAATCCTGGACCTAGTGGCTTGCTTTCTCACTTTCTCACTCTCTCTCTCTCTTTGTCTGTGTGTGTCTCTCTGGTCAAATTAAAAATTAATGCATGAATAAATAAAGTTAAATAAATAATTTAAAAAATAGTCAATTTGAGTGAACTAATTTCTGTTTATAAATCATCATAATTGATCAAAAGAAAACTTGAGAAAGGCTTAAATGACAACATGTTTTCATTTTTCTTTGAAAATTCAGAAATGGAGATGTATATTTTTGGAGTGTAATACAAAAGATATACATATTATTCATTACACGTATCTTTAAATAAAGGCAAGATTAATGACATGCCATTTTTCCTAGTATATTTTTTGACAGTTCAAGATTGTCTTTGAAGAGGATGTTGGCCTTTCACTCTGCCATCCCAGTGCTCCTCAATGATTTCTGCAGAGAACAGAGGTAAGAGCGCAAAGTCCAGTCCCTTTTCTAAGAAGCCCAATGTCTATCAACCCTCAATTACACTCCTCAGTTTTCTCATCCTCTATTGCAAGTATTGCAGGGTCATTGTACAACCTGTGTGGTTGTGAAGCTGGTTATGTTTATCTGTCATGTATTCTTTGACTTTTCTCTGTTTCTTTGGTTTTGGTTTTAGCTCAGGTTTAGAAATTTGAAAAACAAAATTTCAATTTCCCTGCTGTCTATGCTCTCCTGTATATTCCTTCAGTGAGACAATGAAGGCTTAGTAAGGAGAAGCAGAGATGTAAGTGAAACACTAATGGGAAAAGCATCATTTCAAAATTCTGTCCTATAACTTAATCGTTATTTTTCTCCCACCACTAGAATGCAAAGCCCATGAAAACATGGCCTCTGCATGTTCTCATTGTATTTAAAACTGCTCGGTATAGAGAAAGCATTCAATGTATTTGGAGAAAAGGATAAATAAATAAATGAATATCTAATTGATTAATACCTAATTATGCACACTGATTTTCAGTCTCCTGTTTTCTTTAGGTCAAAAACAAGATACTAATGAAATAGTCATGTCAATGGTCCATTCAGGCTGGTTTGAAAAAATACCATAAATGAGGAGGCTCACATAAATAAATTTATTTCTGATGGCTCTGCATGTTGGTAAGTTCAAGATTAAGGCCTAAGAAGAACCAGTGTCTGACAGGCCCATTTTCTGATTCATGAAAGGCAAATTCTTGCAGTTCTCTCACATGCTAGAAGGAGCAAGAGATCTCTCTTGGTCTTCTTTGTTTCTGTTTTTTAATTGTCAGAGAGCACATGAGTGAGAAACTACTTCCCAAAGGATCACACAGCACCTCCTTCTTCATTTATCTATTCCACCAAGATTCTGGATACACACACACATGCACTCTGTTTTCAAATCACCAGGGTCAGGATTCAAACCACCGTTAGCCATTTGGAATTCAGCTCCCTATACCACTTTGCTATGGGACCGACTAGTCTCAGGTCTTTTAATGAGTATTAATCCCATTTGTGAGGGTTCTGCCCTTATGAATTAATCACCCAAAGTCCCCAATATCTTAATACAATCACCTTGATGGTTAGAATTTTAATATATGGAGCCAGCCCCATGGCTTGCTGGTTAAAGTAGTCGGATTCCATATGGCAGACTGTGTGGTTCAAATTGTGGCTCCAGTAGGTCAAAAAACATATTGGGTTTGTGTATGTGCATCCTAAAGATCTTGACGGAATGGATAAAGGGAGGAAAAGGGATTTCAGTGTGACCATACCTCATTGAGGATTGCTTTCCATGTTTTAGCAGTAATAAATAATGCTGCAATAAATGTAGATGTGTAGATGTCTTTCTGATTGAGTGTTTTCTTATCCTTTGGGTAGATACCAAGAAGTGGCATATGGACGTTGTATTTGTAGATTTTAAAAAGTCTCAATATTGTTATCCACAGAGGTTGGACTAATTTACATTCCCACAAGCAGTGTGAGTTCCCTTTACACCATAGCCTCTCCAATACTTACTGTTCTTTATATTTTTGATCCTAGCCATTCTGACTGGCATAAAATAATATCTCATTGTAGTTTTAGTTTGCATTTCCCTTGTGATGAGAGATTTTGAACATTTTTTCATATGGCTATTGGCCATTTATAAGTCTTCCTTGGAGAGCTGTCTTTTCAATTCATTTGCCCATTTTTAAATTGAATTATTATTTCTTTAATGGGGAAGCTGCTTAAGTTCCCTATGTATTCTAGATATCAATCTCCTGAAAGAAAGTTCCCTATGTATTCTAGATATCAATCTCTTATCTGAAGTATACTTTGCAAATAATTTTTCCTATTTCAAGAGCTGTCTTTTCACTTTAGGTATAGTTTCTTTTGCTGTGAGAAAGCTTTTAAGCTTAATTTAATCTCATTTGCCTATTTTAGGGACTATTGCCTATACTTTAGGTGTCTTATTTAATAAGTCTTTGCTTACTCCAATGTCTTCAAAAGTTTTCATTGCATTTTCTGCCAATAGTTTTGAGGTTAGAGGTTTATATTTAAGTCTTCAATCCATTTTGAGTTAATTCTAGTTAATAGTGAGAGATGGGGTCCAGTTTCATTTTTCTGCAAGTGGATAACCAATTCTCCCAACACCATTTGTGAAAAAGACTTTCTTTTCTCCACTGCATTGTTTTATACTCTTTATCAAATATCAGTTGATTGCATGATTTGGAATGCTCTATTCTGTTACATTGGTTTATGTATCCATTTTGTGCTATCATACTGTTTTAATTATCACTGCTTTGTAATATACTTTAAATTCAGGTAGTGAGATGCCTTCTAGTTTATTATTTTGATACAATATTGCCTTGGCAATATGATGTGTTTTTCAATTCCAGACGAAGTTTATAATTGTTTTTTCTATTTCTGTGAAGAATGTCTCAGGTGATTGAATCAGGCTTTCATTAAAAACACTGATTGATTTGGGTAGGGCTGACATCTTGATTATATTAATTTTTCTGATCCAAGAACACAAGATAGCCTTCCATTATTTTATATCATATTCAATTTCTTTATTCAATTTTTCATAGTTTTCCTTATAAAGGTCTTTTACTTCTTTGGTTAGATTTAATCCTAGATATTTTATTTGATATGTAGTTATTGTAAATGATATTGCTTTCTTCAATTCTGTCTCAGTCTGTGCATTATCATTGTATAAAAAAACTATAGATTTTTGTAGATAGTTTTTGTATTTTGCAACTTCACTGGATTCATTTATCACTTCTAAAAATTTTGTTCATGGATTCCTTAGTATTTTCTAGGTATATTATCATTATCATTTGCAAATAGGAATAGTTTAGCTTTTTCTTTTCTTTTCTGAATGCCCTTTGTTTTACTACCTGCAAATAGGAATAGTTTAGCTTTTTCTTTTCCTTTCTGAATGCCCTTTATTTTACTAGGTTGTTTGATTGTATTAGCTAGGTATTCTAGCACTATGTTAATGTGAAGTGGAGAAAGTGGGAAAACTTATCTTGTTCCAGTTTTTAATAGGAAAGCTTATAGCATTCCCCATTCAGTATGATGCTCTCAGTAGGTCTGTCATATACGTTGAGGGAAATATTTCTGTCATTATGTTGAGATATGTCCCTTCTTCCCTAATTTTGCCAAAAGTCTGGATCGTGAAGGAATGTTGTATTTTAACAAATGGTTTCTCTGTATCTGCAGGTATGGTCATATGATTCTTTTCTTTCTCTTAATGTGCTATATTTATTGTGTTATGTATGTTGAATCTTCCTTGCATCCCCAGACTAAAGCAGACCTGGCCATGGTGTAATCTTCTTGATATGTTGTTGGATTCAGTTTGGTAATACCTTGTTGAAAATTTTATATTGATATTCATCAGATATTTGGTTTGTAGTTTTTTTGTTTGTTTGGGGTTTTGTTTGTTTGTTGTTGTTGTTGTTGTTGTTGTTGTTTTGTCCTTGTCTGGATTTGGTATCAAAGTAATAGAGGCTTCATAAGATTAGATTGGGAGGATTCCTTCTTTTGAATCTTTAGGACTAGTTTGAGAAGAATTGAGGTAAAAAAAAAGAATTGGGGTTAACTCTTCTCTGAAAATGTTGTAGAATTCAAAATTGATGTCATCTGGACTTGGGTTTTCTTTCTTGATAGACTATTTGTCACTGCTCCAATTTCTTCCCTTGTTATTGCTCTAGTCAGATTTTCTTTCCTTTTCCTTTTTTTTTCTTTTTTGTTTTTGTTTTTATTTATTTATTTATTTTTGTTTTGGAGAGTTTTTTGCTATAGGGCATGTGCACTCACCAGAAAGACAGCGAGAGAGATAGACAGAAAGCAAGAAATCACCCTGCCACGCTGCAATCCCTTCTCTTCCATTCTCTTCTCGAGATCTTGGGCACACACTCACATGCGCCCGGCATGAGTAAGAGACCGGGTCTGGGACTCAAAACATGGTCAACTATATGGCAGTCCAACTACACAGCCATTATGCCAACTGCTGTTCCCTAGTCAGGGTTTCTATTTCACCCTGGCTCAACCTATCCAAAAATTTGTCCACCTCATCTAGACTTTCAAGTTTATTAGCATATAATTCCTTATGGTATTCTTGCATAATTTTTGTATTTGAAATATATCAGTTGTAATATTGTCAGTTTCATTGCTGATTTGATCTGTCTGGCTTCTTTCTTTATTTTTTCTTAGTCTAGCTAATGGCTCATCAATTTTGTTTATTGTCTCAAGAAAAAAGCTTTTCATTTCATTTCATTTTATTTATTTTTATACAGTTTTTTTTTTATTCTCTATTTCATTGATTTCAGCTCTAATCTTTACTATTTCTTTCCTTCTTTAATTTTTGGGTGGTTGTTGCTGTTGTTTTTCCTATTCCTTAAAATGCAATGTTAATAATTTACCATCTTTTAATTTTTTTCATGGGCACTAATGACTATAAACTTTCCTCATATGACTGCTTTTGGTGCATCCCAAAGGTTATGAAAAGTAGAGTGTTCATTGGTGTTAGTTTCAATGAATCTTTTAATTTCGCTCTTTATTTCCTCAATATTTTTAAAGCTATTTTGAAGTATGTTATTTAGATTCCATATTTTTGTGTATTTTCAAGGACTCTTTCTGTGGTTGACTTCAACTTTAATTCCATTGTGATCAATCTTGACTGATATGCATGTAATCATGCTGGAAAAAGAAATGCTATACACTGTAAAGATGTGTGATTAAATGTAATATAAAAACATAATAAAATTTTTAAAAAGGGAAAAAGAAAAAAATACTAGGCATAATACTCATAAATTTAAATAGACTTGTTTTATGGCCTTTTTTTGATATCTGATTTTACTATAATCCAAAATATTTTATTTATTATCAAATTTGATCATTTCTGTGACAAACTATATTAGACCTATTTAGCATTACAAGTATGACTGATAACATACTAATGAATAACAGTTATTTGAGAATCTCATACAATTTTGTAACACCTTGACACAAATTTGTTTACAGAGAGCTAAACAACATTTCATATTTGACAATATTTCCCATATAATTTCAACATGTTATAAAGTCTAATCTGTCTTTCTCAGACATCCAAGAGCCCTGTTAAGAATTTCCAAAAATTAGTTCAAGGTTAAGAATCTTAAATTGGAACTGAAATTTGACTTTGGAAGTCTGTCAAATATCAAAGGTTTAGAACAATTGATTAAAACAGGATCAGGGTGCTATGACTATCTGTCATTTACTTAACCAAAGTAACAATTTAAAAAAAAAATAAGCCATAGATATAAAAACTTTGCTCTTTAGTATATTAGAATCATACTCTTTAACTACAGCTAAATAAACTGACTACGACAGCAGAAGGTACACAGAATTCTCCTTTTCTTTCTTATACTCAAAAAGTTAAAAAAAAAGGTTTACTCATTTTTGTTAGTATTATATAAAAACTATAAAATAAAACAAGTTTCAGTCTTTAATAAATTTAGTCAATTCCAGTTAGTTTTACTTTAAGATCCCACATTTCCTTTTTTCAACTTTTTATATTCATTTAGTTTTATCTATAATATTCAATTGATTTATTTGTTCTAAAACAATATTCAAATGTCCTCTACATCAGACAAAACTACTCTTGAACAAAAACATACCTCATATCTTTTTTCATTTCCTATTCACCAAAAACATTTTAATTTTCTCTGTATATTTAATATTTTAGAATATTTTTATTAATTTTTAAAATTATTTATATGTTAAAATGCAATACATCATTTAGATTGTGAAGTGACTTTACCCAGCATGATATACACTTTAGTCCAGCCCAGTTGAGACTATTATACACATTCTTATCAACAGATAAAAAAATCTTATCTGTGTCCCACAAGTGTCTTACCTCTCTATTTTTCCCCCAATTTCCTTTCCTACAGTCTTCCCCTCCCACATTCTCTTTCCATTTTGTCTCTAGTGTCCATTACAATTTTTAATGTTTTATTTCATATTTCTTGAGGCATTGCTGTCATTTCCAGGCATTAACTGATAAATTCACTTTTCTAAGATTTACAAGGAAAACTTTCTGTGTTCTTTTGCTGGGGTGAGCTTAGAGAGAAAATTTCTGTAGGACCTCACTGTATATACAGGTGTTCTGGATTTTATGTAGCCAAAATCTGGTGTTCTGGTGTTCTGGCTCTTATGTAGCCCCCTGAGGGCTATGCAGAAGAAATAAAATGTTAAATGCATAATCATGTGACATGTATTGCTTTTTGTGTGGACCACAGCAACCTTTCCTCACACACCCAAGGCTCAGCAGGAGGCCTCTGATGGAGGGGTAAAGTCCAGGTGACCCTATTTGCCCTCTGCTTTTGGATAAGTGAAGGCTGCAATAAAGTCAGCATCAGAAAGACTGCTCCTCTTACCAGTTCCAAAGGCAGAAGCAGCTATTTCTCAAGCACCCAAATTTGGCAGGAGGCTTTTAATGGTGAGTTAGGGTCCAGGTGGCCCCACCCATCCTCTGCTCCAATTCTGAAGACTACAGCAGCTGCTCATCACACACCTCTTATTTGGTGGGACACTTAGTTCCAAAGGTCCAGGCAGCTGCTCCTCATCTGTGGAAGGGCATGAGTTTTCTCATGAAACTTTCTCCTGGCTCTGTTGCTTCCTTTTCTCTGGCCATGCCTTTGTGATTTTTGTTGGCCTTTCTTCTGGCTACTTTCAAATGTCATGTTGCCCATTTTCCTGCTGCCATAGTTCTATTCTCTATCAAGATGATCTTATCCACTCCTCCAAATTCCATGAGGGATATTCAGAAAGTTCACAGAGACTGTATATTATTTAAAAATAACAGCAACAAATACAAAAACAGTGAGAAATCCTGAATCATGATTAAATTGTCTTGCATCAAAATAAATTTGTACTTTAATTCAATTTTTATCTGAAGCTTTTCTAAATCTCTTTGTACTAGCTGCACTAAAGAATCAGTACTTTGGGGAAGACCAGCAGATAGCATTATCGTTGCATTGTTGGGCAACCACATATTTGACCACAGTTCAAGTCCCAGACCAGGAGGCTTAAAACTCACGCCAGGCGCACGTGTGTGTGTGTGCCCAAGATCCTGAGAAGAGAATGAAGGAAAAGGGATTGCATGTGACCATCCACTCAGGGGGTGATTTCTTGCTTGCTTTCTTTCTGTCTCTGTCTGTCTCTCTGGTGAATGCATATTCTCTATAGCAAAAATCTCTCTTAAAAAAAAAATCACTTTTTTTTTTTTTTAAGCCTTTGGTTTCTACAACTTTTTTATTTTCCAGACGTGAATCCCAATTGCCTATTGAAAATTTATCCCTGGAGGTTCTGTAAATAGCACATATTTAATTGGTGTAAATCTTAATACATTACCTTTCTCTTTTTTTTTTTTTTTTTGGAGAGGTTTTTTCACTAAAGGGCACGTGCGCTTGCCAGACAGAGAGAGACATAGAGACAGAAAGCGAGAAATCACCCCCCAAGGGGATGGTCACGCTGCAATCCCTTCTCCTCCATTCTCCTCTCTGGATCTTGGGCACGCATGCACAGGTGCCCGGCGTGAGTCTTAAGCCACCGAGTTCTAGACACGAACCCCGGTCGACTACGTGGGAGTCCAGCGACACAGCCATTATGCTAACTGCTGGTTCCCAATACATTACCTTTCTCTAAAGACTCCTTCCTCTCTTCTTTTATTCACTTTCTCCCTTTCTTCCTCCTTCCCTTTCCGTCCCATTTGCTCTTCCCTTTCACTCTCTTTTCTTTAAATAGATAATTTATGCACATATTAAAAACAGCATTCAGGGGCCAGCAGGTGTCGTGATAGTTAAGGACACTGGACTCCCACATGGCCAAATGCGGTTCGAGTCCCAGACTTGGCGGCTTGCTTTCTCACTTTCCCTCTCTCTCTCTCTCACTCTGTTTCTCTCTGTTCAAATGAAAATAAATAAATAAAGTTAAATAAAGTAATTATTTAGAAAACAACAACAACATGCAGTCAGTACAAGCAATTCCTTGAAGGCAATTGTTCTTGCCAGTTGCTTATGTATTCTCCCATAGAGAGCTGATGCAAATGAAAGTATATATGTATGTGGGTTTTCCATTTTGGGCACAAATGATAATATGGTGTACACAGCATTCTACATCTTGCTTTGTCTCATTCAATATATTTTGGAAAGTAGTCTACACCAATAAACATAGACCCAACTCATTGCTTTTAATGGATATAAAATATAAAACATTCACTTTAAAATATTTACTGTACATGCTTTAATCTGTCAGACACTTCAGTCATTTCCAAGTTTTATTACTCTAAAGATTCTGAAATGAATGTTTATCTAAATGTTAAATTTATAGAAATAAAATTATTAAAAGATATATACATTTAGAAATGTAATGGAAATTGCTTAATTTATTCTCAACCCACATGTATACTCTGGCCAAAATATTATTTATATCAATATGTTTATTTTTTGAATATTTGTCTTGTAAAAAAATGTTGCCAGGTGGCATATGTGCTTACCAGAGAGAGACATAGAGGCAGAAAGAGAGGAAGAGGAAGAAAGCACCCCTATAGGGCATGATTACTCTCCAATCCCTTCTCTTCCATTTCTAAATCATGGATTTAGGGGTCCACACATGTGTGCACACATGACCCAAGCTGTTGGGGCTAGGATTCAAACCACCTGGTCAGACATTTGGGATCCAGTTCCCTTAACCACTAGGCCATGGGCCAGCTCTGAATATTTGCTTAAAGAAAAATAATATATCATGATAGAGTTAACTTTTCTCAACTTGTAGATAAGTTTTTAACATTAATTTTAAAAAACTAATTGTTTACCTTTTTTAAAATTTGGTTATTAGTTTTTTGCTTCCACATTTGAATAACCCTTCTGATTATTAAATATATAAAAATTCTTCGTAAAATTTATTTTAAAAACTACTTCTCAACTTTTTTCATTTATCTTTTGGAATTGTTTTTGGCACTTTTTTTCATGCAGAACTTGTTGAATTTTTATGAAATAAAATTTATTTTTCTACATTTTAATGGCTTTGGTACTAAAATTGTACTGAATTTATGAAAGATGGAAAATTTTTCTATTTTGTAAAATCCTAAAATAGTGTAAATAATACAATATTTACCTATTTTTACTTTTTTTTAATTGCCAGATGGTGTGTATGCTCGCCAGAGAGAGACAGAAAGACAGAGATAGAGGAGAGTGAGAAAGTACTCCCCAACAGAGCACAAACATAGCTCAATCCCTTCTCTCCCATTTCTCCATCATTTTTTTTAAAAGAGAAAACATATCATTTCTATTTTAAAAATACCCATGTAACCTCTCCCTAGACACAGCTTGAATAGAGTTCATGATTCCAAACTGCATTTGATCAGAGGAGAATAAAGAACAATTGTGAGGCCAGTAGATGATGTGGAGGTTTAGGTGGCTGGATCCCACGTGGCCCACTGTGTGGTTGAATCCAGACCTGTCAGCTTGATAAACATGCATGCCCAAAACCTTGAGAGGAGAAAGGAAGAGGAGGAATTGGGATGTGGTCATCCTCTCTGAAAGGTAGCTTTCTCTTTCTTGTTCTTCCTCTCTCTCTCTGTCTCTGTCTTCAGAGAGTGTTGCACCCTATAGCAAAAATGAAAACAAAAACTAATTGCAACAGTTTACAATACAAATGTTGTTTTCCCTCCTTACGTGTTATTCTTTTTTATGGTAGATCTCAAAATTTAACATAGCCCTTGAATGCCAGAGTAGCTAAGTCAATGGAGTGTCTAGTGTGTAGGCTTCCAGATTTCAGACTAAAGCAGCAAGTTGCAGGAAAACTGCTGGGGAATCCTAAAATCCTTTGATCAAGGTGTGGAAATTGCTCCCAGAACCAGTAGAGAAGAAGTGATCTTTCACTAGTTGAGTGGAGAGAAAGGTGTATAATGTATGGCTCTAAGAAGTACAGTTTTGGAAGCACTATGGATTTTGGAAGCAGGTGCACTAGCGACTGAGGTCGCCATAAAAAAAAAAAAAAAGCAGGGAAGTACAAGCCTAGCCCTGCAGGAAGTCTTCAGTGACATAATTATCTCCTGCACTTTTTTGTAGTCTATTTTGTGAGACACAAGTCTCTCAATCTCCCTTGTTAGAAAGCTTGGATTTACCCTAGAATTTATTCTTTACTCTACACTTCAACTTTTCATGAAGTGTTGCTGATTTTATCTCAGAAATATTTCCTGAATCAAATTTTTCCCATTTCCAAGGTTTCTGTGACCCTCAATGTGTCTCAAAAGTTTTGCAACAGCTATTCATTATTACATGTTCCAGAATTCCTTCCCTTCTCCTCTTTGGTGCCAATTATCTTTCAAAAAATAAATTTAATTTTCTTCCTCCTCTGTTTACAATTGACACCAGTTTCCTCCTGTCCATAGTTCCAACATCTCACCATGACATTGAAGGCTTGTCACCACCTGTTCCATGGCTGGTCTCCTCCATCAACACCCTGTGATCTGACAGAGGGAAGTTCTCATTATTCCTTGGCTGCAAAATCTATTTTCATGGTATCAGGGCTACATGTCCCCAGAGAGCCGTACTCTGCTGATGCCTGCATTGTCTGTTCCATTATTTAATAGTTAGCCACAATAATCTCACAGGTTTACTTAAATTAATTTTCACTTTTATCAGAGTGATGTAGATACTTGATTTAAAAAACAAACATTGCTAATAGGTCTCTATTAGAATGAAAAAAAAAAAACTGCAGCTATTGGTCCTGTTTCTCAGTGGAAACCACTTTTAACTCTTCTTTAGTTTATTGTCCTTTGACCTCAATTTTATATAACACTATATGGCCGTCTGGTATGGATCCACTTCCCTTACCTGCATCAGTGCAAAGTTATTATATCACATTTTTGTTGTTGTTAAATAAAGATCCAATGCACCATTTCTCCAATCTGAATGCTTAATACTGAAAAAGATATCACATTTTATTTTGTATGATATTTGGCTTTAATTTTTCATATATCTAAAATTACATTGGAACTATTTTGAGATATTTTCTCTTGTCCAGCAATATTTTTTCCAATAATTACTTCATTTGATAATCTACTGTTTGTTCTTCCTTCTCCTTTTTGATTCCTCCCTTACCCGCACAGCTCCTGCTTGGAGCCATGACATTCGCATGAAAGGATGGGCAGTCTTCAGTGAGTCTCTTTGGATATAAACAATGTCTGCTTGAAACCCAAGAAACTGAGTCAGCTGAGGGCATAGAGGTGAAGGCAGCAGGATCTCACCCTGCAGACAGAGGTTGGAGTCCCAGGGTCAGAAAATTGGGAGACATGTCAGGTGCATGTGTAAGTATGTCCAAAATCCTCATAAGAGAATGAAAGGAAAATGATTGTGATATGGCCATTACCCCTGGAGATTGCTTTATCACTTTCCCCTTCTATCTCTATCTCTGTCTCTCTCGCCAGTATAGGTGCTTTATTGCAAATCAATGACAAAACCAAGAAACTCAGCAGTAAGGGTCACAGAAATGGAGGATTGATAACGTGAATCATAATATCTTCAACTGCACTGGTGTGTAGTATATTTATGCTGGGAAAATTTATTTTATCGAAAAAGGGAGGAAATAGACAAAGGTGGATCTATAGTGTCCTGCCCTCCTGAGAGTGCTACCATTTTGAGACCATAGGCCCTGTTAAAAATTTCTCTAATTGAATAGGAGTGTTCTCTCCTCAGAGTAGGAATGTTCTCCCCTCCCCACCTATACTTATACCCTGAAATAACCTCAATAACTGCTTCTGTAAAACCTCCCCCAAACAGAATGTAGCTTTTATTATTTAATGCTTAATTTTCCTTCTGTACAAATGCTTGTGCAAGGTCACTCCCTCCCTTCTTCACCTCTCCCTCTTCACTGCTCCCGCCACATCAACCCAGATGTGATTTTTGCCATTATAAGGGTCCTTCTTCCTAAATTCGGAGCTGTGGGGTCTTCAAGAGACACGAGTCTTCTTTTGGAATACTATTTAGCCATTAAAAACAACAAATCCCTGGCTTTTGACAGAAAGTGGAAGAATATGGAAGATTTACTGCTGAGTGAAGCAAGCCAGGCTATGAAGGAGAGACATTGTATGTCCCCACTTAATATATACTGAATGTCCGCACTCTATAACTGAAACTGACGGGCTAAAGGATGTACAAACACAAGAGATGGGTGTGAATGCCAGATGTAGTGTGGGTGGTCCCTGGAGTGGGACCTGGGAAAAAACACGTGGAGAACACATATGGAGACAGCATTGTTGAGAGAGGGAGGTAGTGTTGTTATATTTTGATCAACTGGACCAGGGAGAAATGTTCACATATTGAAATGATCATCTTGTAAGTTAAATAATGTGATTGAATGTATTTAAAAAATGTAGATAAATTTAAAAAAATTTAAAAAAGAGACACAAGTCCTCCCACAGTTCCCAGTTAATAAAGGGTTCTATAATTTGGCTATAACTAATGTCCTCTTATTTCTCGCTGATAGAAAGTAACATACAAACTGTGGTGATATTCAGTGATTGAATGTATAAAGTAATTTTTTTAATGAAAAAGAAAAACTCAGCAGTGAAAACTGATTTTCTTTCTTTCTTTAAATTTATGCCACGATGGGATCTTTTTTCATGCATACTTTTTTTTTGTCATGAGAATTTTGAAATCTCTTGGTAAAGAATATATTTTAAGCAAGCCAAGCAGGAGAGCAAGGAGTGGAGCAGAGATGGGGGCCGAGAATAGGAGAAACTGAGGAGCAATGAAAGCAAAGGTGTTTGCTCATTTAGTGCAGTGACTTAAAACTAGACGGAGGAGTCCAGGGACCAGGAATGGAAACATCCTACATTTCCAAGGTGGCTGAAAAAGCGGATGGAGAAATATACTCAAGCCTGGAGCTGGCGTGTAAAAGTGATGTGCTCATATCCTTAAATGAATCCGAGGTAGCTTCCCAGAGTCTGTAATTCACACCGGCTCCTGAAGCTACTTCAGTGGGTCTGCTCAGTGTCTGAGCTTCAATCACGCCAAGTCAGTGAATGAAAGAACTCAAACCTGCTTGTCTATCTAGTATCAGCCTCCTAGGAGTCTGAAGGTGACTTATACATGATGTTAGGGTAGCGATTCAGAGCTCTGAAACTGTTGGGTTTATTTTTGTTGTTTTTTATAACTTCTATTTTCCTTATTTCAATGTTTCCTTTACTGATTTTACTAGTAAAATATTTTGAAAACTTCCAGCCCATCTGGTAATAAAAAAATTAAAAAAAAAAAACTGACTTCAGAGATACCACAGTGTGTGGTGGTATTAGCAGTAAATGAATACTTACTCATTTGATTCTCTCAAAACTGTAGAAGCCTTGGGATATCCCTGAGGCGAACCCTTCAGACTTGAATTGTTCAGAAAAGTTATCTATCTTTTTTTCATAAGGATTGGCTTTCCTGATCTTTCTCCCCAGCTGGAGGACAAAAGCATACATTTGTGTGTTGGGGTAGAATGGATGTAACCATGGCATATACTGCACACATACTATGTAACTCCTAGTTTCTTACTGCATTCCTACATGTTATATCCTAAAGATGAATTTCCTAACACAGAATATGTATTTTTAGTGCTAATCACACCTTTATGTACCACATGTATTTAAATAAGACTAAAATAGAGGAATATATTTATTTCTCTTTCAATAGACGTCATAGAGTTTTTTTTTTTTTAAATGGTCATACTGTTGGAGGAGAGAACCAAAAAATGGAACTCCTTTTTAAGTACAATAAGACTCTTGAAAAAATTATCCAATCTAAGAAGAAAGAAAAAAAAAAAACCCACACCACCTTCAATTTGAAATGTAACAGTTTGATTTCCAATATAGAATTTGTGTTCATATCCTTATTTAGCAGCATTACGGGTTGTTTTTCTCCAATTGCTGTCCTCATAATTTGTACTTAACCTTCTTGTTTTTTAAAAAGAAGTTCTGCCAAAATATGCTGAGCAAGTTGTTTGTTTCTAAACCCCAAAAAATCAAAAGTAGCAAGTAAACTTTATTATTATGACATTTTAATTATGAGTGCATTTATGTATTTTTTCTTTTGATCTTTGAATCACTTTATGATTCTGAAGTTTTAATTTGTGGACTCAGGGAAGAATAATCTTTTAACTAAAGAGTAATGCTAACCCAAGCTTATATATAAAGCTACATAAAGGTATCCCCCAACTGTTCAAAATAATATTGGTAATTTACATTTATGCTATGTTGGGCTTTCATCTGATTACCAAGTAGCTCATGACCCTACCAGGTCAAACACTGCTCTTCCCCGGATCCCTCTCTTTGGTTTGTTTGTTTGTTTATTTGTCTTGATAAATAAGGAAACTGAAGTTTACAGATGGAAAATGATCCCTCAGCATTCATACAAACAGTAGGTGGTTGATCCAGATCAAAAATCAAAAAGTTCATCCCTCTGTCCAAGAAATTAGGCTCCTTTTCAGTATACGCACAGTTTAACTTAGACTTTAAAAAGGTGAAATGAAAAATATAATTGCTCTTTCCTAAGCTTTTTTTTCTAAACACACAAAATCTTTCATATCCAGCCCTTTGTTTCAAGGTAAGCAAGTGGTGGTGGTGGTGGGGGGTGGTTTAGAGAAGTGTGGGAACGTTTTTACCCAACCCATCATTGTACAGGAGCTTGTCCCTATGCACTCAGCTCTGTGTCACATAGTTAGAATAGAGACGTGGTGGGACATGACCCCTGAGCTTGACAAGGCCATACATTGTAGATACAATCCACATACAAACAAGTATCTGTGATAACAGGTGGTAAACTCTTTAATCTCCACAAAACTCTAAGGAGCACAGAGATAGATCTGGTTTTGTGGAGACGGAAGCTTATATCATTTGATACATAAAAATAATGAGGAGGTGTAGAGATGGAGAAGCCTTTAAAAAAAGAACTACAGGAACTATAACTATAAAATAAGATACAGGTCTTGTATGGAGCCTTTGGAAGGAAAAGCCCCTGAAGTTTAAGTTTCTTTAGCTTCACAGTAATCTTGTTAATAGAAGAGGCAGAAGACCTAAGGGGACATTTGAGCAGAGTCAACACAGAGTGAAGGAGCTTGCCAAATGGAAAGACCTGTTAGTAATAATTCAGTGGTTTTCAAACACAGTAACTGAGAATTCCAAAGAGAAAAGAATCAAACTGATCCCTTACAGGAAGGACCTCAATAATGCTGTAAGCCTAATGTGTTATTCTGCCACAGAAATTATTCTTCAATATTTAAACAATAAAGTGATTGAATTTTAGCAGATACAACCATTTTCCATTAAAAGAAGAAAAAAAAAAAACTTTTGTCACCTGCTACAGTCTGAATGTTTGTGTCTCCTTAAAATTTACCTGGTGCTATTTAATCATCAATGCAATAGTATTAAGATGTAGGGTCTTTGGAAGGTGATTAGGTCAAAACCTTCAAGAATGGGATGAGTACCCTTGGAAAAGAGGTCCCAGCGAGCTGATTAGCCAGCCCTTCTACATGTGAGGATACATAGAAGACACCATCTAAGGGAAATGAACAAATTCTAACAATAGAATTTCAAAGCACTATATGTTTACAAATTCTAACAATAGAATTTCAAAGCACTACATATAAATGTGTATAGCTATAAATATAATACTGAATATAATTTATTAAGCAGCTATTGTAATTCTAATTGATTCATATTTTCTGGATGATTGTAAATAATTCAAATCCAAACAGGTGAATTTCTTTAGTAAGTTAAGTTCTTTAATTTTGCCTGGAATATTTTCAACCATCTGGGAAAGTAATCCTTGAAACTTGCTCGGCCTATCTCAAATATCATTTTATTCAGTGCTGAATGTTTTAATAGGCCTTGTTTTAGGTATTTCAGATTTTTAAGTAATAGAGATGTTAAAGCTATTACACTCTGTTCTTTGAGATTTACATGCAATTAGTTTGTTCCATATTTCTTTGGTGTCTGATGACCTCTTGACAATATCTCCAAATTCTAGGTAGCTGATTTTTATCCAGGCCTGATATTTCTTCAGCTTCTTCTCTCTTGAGGTCCTGTTCTCAATTATATCTCATTGCATCCCATTAGCTGGACCCTTTATCTTTCTTGCGGTCAGCTATGGTTCCCAATTGTCCTTTAAGTTTTTGATTTTCCAGATAAGATTCACAATAGGAATTTCTCTTTACAGAAAATTTTTTTTTCAATTCTAGGGCAATAAGGTGGCCTTGAATCCCATTACAGTTCTTCAGGAATACATGTCAGTGGGAATTTCTTGGTACCGACATTTCTCCATGTTCATGTCCACTCATTCCTTACCTACGACTGTCTTCTTGGTCCTCACATACTCCCATACACCCACTTTCTTTCTTTTCTGCTCTTCTCTACTCCAGAACCTCAATTTGTTTTCTTATACAGAGAAGTTTGGCTTTTTTCATTTTCCTTTAAAAAAAAAAAATTATCCCTTGGGAACCAGCAGTTAGCGTAATGGCTATGTTGCTGGACTCCCACGTAGTCGACCATGGTTCGCGTCCCGAACCTGGTGGCTTAAAACTCACCCTGGGTGCGTGTGCGTGCGTGCCCAAGATCCCAAGAGGAGAATGGAGGAGAAGGGATTGCTGTGTGACCATCCCTCCTGGGGGGTTATTTCTCGCTTTCTGTCTCTATGTCTCTCTCTGTCTGTCTGGCAAGCACACGCGCCCTATAGTGAAAATCTCTGCCAAAAAAAAAAAATTATCCCTCGAGTGCTTCATTTTCTTGCATATATGGGTGCACATGATCATTTGGAAATAAATTATACACTCTTCTTCTCGTTATGAATTTTAAAAATTATTTTATTTCACGTTACACTTATTATAACTCTTCAAAACAAAGATTAATATCTTTTTTTTTTTTTTTTTTTTACAGAGCAAGAATCTAAAACTTAAAAATATTTTGCTCAAGGCCACAGAGAAGGTTTTAAGTTGTCTGTTTCCTAACTCCATACCCATTGTGAACTCCATGGCATCCAGCAGGAAAGTTTTGCCCAGGAGAAATGGGTACCTTCTTAGACAGGGTACTGGAAGAGAATACGCTGTTTTATGATTGGGCATCTGGAATATTTTGAGCTGGTTGTAGGTGACATTAAAAAAATGGACTTATTTTAGGAAATTGTTACAGAAAAAATTTAGAAAAGAGAATGAAAGGTCCTCATGCATACAATAATAGGATTTTTGTTTAAGTTTTATTCATCTTTTTTTTATTGATAGAGAGCTTGTGTGCATGCTTGAGAGAGAGAGAAGTACCCTTGACAGGGTCTAGACATGACACGATCCCCTTCCTTCAGTCCTCCCTGGTCTTGGTCACCTGCACATGTCCAACATGATTCGGGTCAACCGGACAGAATCTGAACTCACGGTTGGCCACGTGGCTTCCAGCATTGTGGTCTGGTATACTACTGACACTGTAGACAGGGCTGATAACAGATTTTTAAAAATACATTCTTTGAAGGGAAAAGATTAGAGTGTGTCAGTGATATAATCTAAAACTGTAATTCAGAAACCCTATACATAATGTGAACATTATCGTTTTCCAAATTTTAGTTCTATGTGTTGAAATTAGTACATGAAAATTAGAATAAAGCTTGCAAAGCTATATTTAGGTACAAATGTAAGAAAACCTATACTACACAGCAATATAATTCATAACTTCATTACTCTGAAAAGTTCCTTGGGTTTTCACAACAGACTCTAAGCTTTTAATTTTGATTAAGATTTGACATCATAAACTGTAGCCTGACTCTTCCAAAACACATTCCCAGAATGATTTTACTTACCAGTAATTTGTAACACTATTGCATGTTATAATCAAGTGGGAAACACAAGATTTTCAGAAGTTACATTTTCTTCTTTACTAGATATTTCAATGTAGAGAAAAAACTTCTGTAAATAGCTAACGACTAAAGAGGGTTTAATACATTTAATGTTATACCTGGTAATGTTGACAATAGATAATGGTTTGAAACTTAATTCAGACACAGAGATGAACAATAATTTCGAGTATCTGGTCATTTTATTAGTGTATTCTTGGCTTTTTTTTTTTTTTTTTGGAGAGATTTTCACTGTAGGGCGCGTGCGCTCGCCAGACAGACAGAGAGAGACATAGAGACAGAAAGCGAGAAATCACCCCCCAGAGGGGATGGTCACGGCGCAATCCCTTCTCCTCCATTCTCCTCTCGGGATCTTGGGCACGCACGCACACGCGCCCGGCGTGAGTTTTAAGCCACCGGGTCCGGGACACGAACCGCGGTCAACTACGTGGGAGTCCAGCAACATAGCCATTACGCTAACTGCTGGTTCCCATTTATTAGTGTATTCTTAGTGTATGAAATTCTTTGGGTAAATCTGTGCCAGCAAATAAACTAAAGCATCCTTTGACATAAATGATAAATCTCAAACATGAAATGTCTTTACCCTAAGTTAGAGACAGGATTGGTTGACTACAAATGTATGGCAGGTTACCCAAACTTAGTGGCTTAAGACTACACATTTGTTATTTTATAGTTTCTGCGGGTCAGGAGTAAAGGCATGGCTTGGCTAGGTTTCCTGCTTCAGGATTTATCTCAGGCTGCAGGTAAATTGCTAGTCATGAGAGCTCGTGAAGACTTGACTGCAAAAGGGTCTATTCGCAAGCATCCCTGGTTGCTGGAAGGACTTAATTCACTGAGAGTTATTGAACTGAGGGCCTCAGTTCCTTATAGGCTGTGGTCCAGAGGTCACCTTCAGTTCCACAAGGCCTCTCCGTACGGCAGCTTGCTTTGCCAAAGTCAGTGAGAGAGTGCTAGTAAGATAGAAGTTACTGTTTATGTAACCTAATTGCAGATGTGATATTCTGCCGCTGTTGCTCTAGTTTATTTAGAAGCAATTGGCTAAGTTACTTAAGTGCATACTCAAGGGGAAGAAATTATACAGAGTGTGAGTGCTGTGAGACCAGCCTTGTTTAGGACCATCTTAGGGTCTAGCCAACACAGAAATAAAGAAAGGAAGGATGTGCCCCATGCAATTACATGAGGAAAGACATTTTATGAATTTTATTCTCACTGACAATGCCCAGTTATGGAGGATTTCTTAATATAAATAAGACAGACTGTGAAAGTAGGAAATAGAGCCAGATACATTATAGATAACCTGTAGTTGGGAGGTTGTCTAGTAGGCTACTCTAAAACCTCTCTGTCTCCTTTGATATTCTGTTTCATTACCCTTTAGTTTTTATTGTTATTATTGATATTCTATCCTGCTAAAACTTACCTGGTGGTTATATCTTTCTATGTCTTATTTTCTTTGTCTATATCATTGTTCATTTTTAAAAATCTCTGTCCTATCTCTCAGGAATATTAAAAATGAATACAAGGTAAAATGTATGACATTAGTTTAAATTCAAAAGAATGAGACCCCATAGAAGCACAAAAATCTCAGAATATTATAACAATTGCAATATAGCTCATAAATTCTTGAAAGCACCTTAAAAGCGTGATGATATTAAACCTCAAAAGCACACTTAGGTCTCTATCCCAATGTTGCTTACCTATGTATAGTTTAGTAAATAGGAGAATGACCTTTAAAAGTGATATTTGAGAGGAGAAATACAAATTAACCACTGTGTGGTCATCAGAAGCAGTGTGCAGCCAGAAGCTACACCCACACACTCACCACCACCAAGGACACAAACAAGGCTGGAGCTCTTTGTGCACTGCCTTTGGTCATTCTGGGGACAAATTCTATTAACAGCTTGGCCTGCAGCATGAAGTTGAATTGTGAGTACTGAACGCTGACTTGTCCCTAGTAAGGGGTTTTACTATGTCAACATTCTAATTAGCATCCACATGGAAGGTACCTGTTAGTTTTGGCCTAGTTGCCTCTGTAATCCTGACAGAACATGCAATTGAAGAGCACTGTTGATGTAGTGTATGGCTACCTGTGGCTTTCTTTGAAAGGGTATATTAAAGCTCCGTCCAGATTACAAATGTTTAACCTGGCAAATAGCACTATGACCTCTAAAGCAAAGATTGTGTCATTAATATAGCAGTGTCCACAGAAGGGACTGGCAACCTCACATGCACTGTCTGTAAGCATTTTCAAATTACATTTCAGGTCCTTAATTAACCCCATTAGGCTTATAATGGAAGCAACCACCCAATCAATATAAAAGCACAATTGAATAAAAGCAGAGATACAGATATGCTGTACATATAAATTCCCTTTGATTTTAAATCAGAAAGTGTATGTTTTGAAATTTATCTCTTCTTCCCCCCAAGGACTCAGATTTTTAACATGTCAGAACAAAATGAAATTAAAAAAATAAAAAAGAACTTGTCACTGAATCACTAAGTTTAGAGTTAGAAGTTACCTTTGAGCTCATCTATGTTAACCCTTTCAACTTACAGGTGGTCCAAAGTGGTCAAGTGAACTGGACACAAGTTAAAATGATGAACTCTAATTGTACTATTAGGCTCAATAAATTATCACCTTTTTTTATTATGGACTTTTAAATCAATCAGTTAGAATTTTCTTTGCAGCAATGAATATAAGTTGACAGTTGGTCTTTTACCCCCTGTTATCCTAAATTATACTGCAGAAATAAGTTACCATCATTATGAAAAGAAGGGAAGGTGCATAGAGTTTCTAATCATCCATAGTCATACACATGTATCTCTTTGACATTGCTTTTTCCATCTGAGACTGATGGGTCAGGTTCGATCATGCTCTTTCCAATACTGAGAACTGTTTTCATCAACTATGGTAATGCTTGTTTCAAAAATCCTCTGGTTTCTCATAGTAGTTATTCGTTTGCATAATCTGGCAATGATCTACTTCCCTTTTTACCTTTGGACTGTCCAATCTTGGCCTGCCCTGCCCTAGGCTAGCTGGTATCCAGCTGTGGTGTTGTAGCAGACTTCAGATATGCTCCATCACATGAAGCTGTGCTTCAGTGTTTTGTATATTTTTTTTGAGTGGCATTTTTTTCCTCTGCCTGACATCTTCCTTACATTTGATGATCCACTTTATTTCATAATATAGCAGCTATCTGAATGTACTACTAACCTCTATTATTCGTAAATATCTATGTGGATGGAATTCTGTTGCAGTGGGCTTTACTTCAATAATAGATAACATATTTTAGTTTAAATTTCCTTCAGCACTCATTCATTCATTTGTTATCTGGCTATTAAAAGCAAAGTAAAATTCTAATGAGGACCTATGTATTTTTAGTCTAAGTACAACCAGGTTTAAAGATCAAAGGCAATGAGTCGTAGGTTGGGGTTAGGCAGAACATCATTACATTGTTCTACAGGAAACATATGAAAAAATTTCAACTCCTGATTTCTCCCCTACATATTTCAACTGCTGGATCCCATACTGCTCCACTTATTTTTGAATCAGTTTGAACAGCAGTTCTGTCATGTCAACATAATCACTTGTTTTAAAGGTAGCACTTGGGAGAATATATTCCAGAGAAATCTGCATTCCTCTAGCTTCGTTAGTATCTGCTTCTCAGCATCTGAATACTGCAAAATAAACGGCCAAAAACTAAAAACACAAACAGAAAAAAAAATAATAATGTATTGATTACATGGACTTTTTCATTTAGAAGGAGAGGCAAAAACTTGACCTATAACTATAGTACAAAGGTCCTTGTGAATGCAAAGGTTGCAGCAGAAACACAGAGAAAGAACTTCTTAAAGAAAAAAGCCAGCTTAGCCATGGTGGCACAGGCAGTAGGGTACCACTGCGAGAAGCAGGAGCCATGTGGGAAGGCATGAGATTAAGATACCCATGGGCACTCACGTGATCTTGACTGGCAGGGACGCTGATCCTGGCTGGCTGGAAGGCTAAGGGGAGGATGCAGTATGGAAAGGCCTCATTGGGGGGACTTTTCTCTCTCTTTCATTAAATAAGTAAATTCAAAAAATAGAACAAAAAAGAAAAAAGACCAATAAGTCTAGTATTGAACAGTAAGATTTGAACACCTGGAAAAAAGGGGAAGGTAATTCTATATATCTAGAGCAGTATGTGCAAAGGTACAGTGTTATGAAGACAGCATACAAATCAAATCCTGAGCAGGTCAGTATTGCTAAAGATGAATGCATTACAGGTGAGTAGGAAGACTTGGCACTGGAAAGGTAGACATCACCAGAATGGCCTGGTGGGCAATGCTGAGCAGTTTGGATTATATCCTAAAAGCAAAGGAAAGCCACTAAAGATTTTTAAACATTATTTTTTGATTATATAAATTTTTCAAAATATATAAAACATTTACTATAAAAATGTTGTGAGAAAGAAACTATACAAAGAGAAAAACCATCCATTATCTTGTATCCAAAGAAAAAAATTTTACATATATTTTTCTTGTGTATATTTATTAATGTTTTATACAGATATATATGAAACTTATTATATAACTTTTTTTTGCTTTAGCTTCTTAATGCATTAGCATTTTAATCTCCATTAAATATTTGTTGAGACCACACTGGGTACATGTGTGTGCCCAAGATTCCAGCAGGAAAATGGAGGTAATGGGTTGTAGGATGGCCAGCTACCTCTGATGAGCGATTTCTCACTTTCCCTCCCGCTGTCTCTGTTTCTCTATCTCTCAGGAGAGCACACACATCCTAAGGCAAAAACCTGTCACAAAAAGTTCTAAGTTTTAACTTCAAATACAGTAAAGATGAATAGATGCAACTCACAAAAACAAGAGTTGATTGGGGTCTTCAATTCTTCTTAAGTATATAAGGATTTATGAAATGAAAAAATTTATGAACCTTTATCTTAATGCAAAACAACATTCTGAACCACAAAAATTCTATCTCTAGGAGTTAATAGTGTCAGTTTTTAAGATATTAAAGTTTTATTTATGCTACTGCATAATATTTTAACTCTGAATAGGAGTAAATAATGGAGGATAGAGTACACTCATATGTCTACTTTAGAAATTTAATGGATAATCTGCTAAGCAAATATGCAGAGTCCAATTTGGAAGCTATTTTGAAAACAAGGTGAAAAATGGGTGAAGCAGTATCTGTGTGATTGCAGTGGAGCAGTTTAAATGAAATGTAGGTACACAGCATAAGCCTGTGAAGTTTTTTTTGTTTTGTTTTGTTTTGTTTTTTAAGAGAGATTTTTGCTATATAGAGAGAGACAGAGAAAGAGAAAGTGATAAATCACTACCCAGGGGGATGGCTACACTGCAGTTCCTTCTATTCCATTCTCCTCTCAGAGATTTTGGGCAGTACGTACACAAAACTTGCATGAGTTTCAAGTTGCTAGATCCTGAACTCGAACTGTGGTCAGCCATGTGGGAATCCAGCGCCCCTACCACTGTGCAACCTGTTGACCCCAAGCCTATGAAGTATTATGGTCTTCATTTTACAGATGAGGAAATAAGGGGGCAACGTGGTTAGATAATGGCCAAGAGAGAACTTGAACTGGCTCTCTGGTGCCCAGGCTCTTTTTCTTTTACTATTCCTGAACTCACAAGGATTCCGCTTTCCTTCAAGAGTATATTTGTTATCGGCATGAACACAAAGCTGACGCATGTTGAACAATTCATTGTTCTCCAAGTCATGAGAAATTTAGCTCACTATCCTCTAACCTCCAATAACATAGTCACTTATTCACTGATGTTTCCTACATGGTTTGGTGAGTTTGATGTGGTTCATTCTCTCACTCTTCCATTCTCTGTGTTTGTCTTTCTTACATTTATTTATTAATTACTGTCCATGTGGATGCATTAAATGGTAGTCAGGGCTGAAGCTCATTGACTTTACCTGCATAATCTTCTTTAAGAATGCTTTACGTTGGTAGCACGAATTTGCTTCATAAAAGCTCCTGTCTTCCCTTTGTGAACAATCCTTTGTAGAGGAGAACATGAACAAGTGTGACCTTGTTCAGCACAATACTGTAAGAGTGCTAATGACGCGGTTTGGCATCTCTTAGAACTGGAAAGTCAATTCCAAATATTAGTTTGTGGTTTCTTGGTTAGGGTAGCTCTCTGTAGCAATATGAAAAGTGTTGATCTGACTTGGACTTTATGAAGACAACAAAGGACACCAAGTGATGCCCACAAAACGCTAAGTGCTTGCCATCGTACTGCCCTGTTGGGATGAATATCTTCCTCTGAAATCTTAATTAACCAGACATTGTTTTCATTTAATTATTTCATGACTCTTCAATTGAATTGTTAATATTAAGAAGAAAAATTGTGAATTACTGTGTACTTTTTCTGTTTAGCAAAACAGTAAAATATTTCCAAAAATTATAGTGGCTTTATGTTTAATTTCACTAAATTTTATTATTTGTAACATCTCAAACAGAGTTTAATACTATATTTTTGTAAAGAAAAAAAGTAGATACTTTTAAAGGATTCCAAAAATCAAAGAATTGCAGAGAAAGAGAATAAGAATGAACATAAGTTTGCCTTGAGCACTTACACATCATATTTCTCAGCATGAAGAATTATGGAATATA
>NW_006160189.1:2102992-2126872 GCF_000334495.1 Tupaia belangeri chinensis | reverse complement strand
TAGAAGAAAACGGAGCTTCAAGAGAGTTCATTTTAACATAGCCCATGAAAGAATTTGTAATTTCCATGCAGAGGACTGTAGAAGATAAGAGTTTATGATCTGAAAAGAGCTGTGGTATCAATCATTGGCCCAGTTACACTGAGGCAAAATTACACACTACAATAGTTCATTTTCTAATGAAAAAGAAAACTTTCATTCACTCCTGTGAGTTCTTGTAAGACTATATTACTGTACTGTGCATACAGATTTAAGTCCTCAAAAAAAAGTAAAAACAAAAAAAATTAGAAAGAAATGTTCAAAAGTGAAGATATGGCAAAGCACTGACTTGGTGATTTATAGGCTTTACAAGTTCTTGATTTTAGCCTTCTTTAAATTTATTCCAAAGAAAGATTCAGCTACTTGTAACATTTTGAACTTTTCCTCTATTATCTAGTTTAATTTTCTTTACAATGGTTAATGGTTATAATAAATATGTAAATCAGAACCTGTGGGGCAATTATCTACCAAATTGTTGGTGAATTTGTACTTATACCTCTGTATGTGTAAAATAATTGACTCTGCATTTTTAGCCTTTCAGTTGGGAAATTTAATCCCAATGTTCACTGTTATTAGTAATACATGTGGATTGATCCTTCTTTCTAATTGTCTTGTATTCTCTTACTTCTTTTTATCTCTCTTTAGATTTCCTATTTTAGTATTCCTTTAAGTATTTCCTGAAAGGACAATTTAGCTTTGGTGAATTCCTTCAGTAATTGTTTATCTGGAAATTATTTTATTTCTATCTTTATTTTTATCCTTCTCACTTAAAGAATAGTCTTGACAGGTATAATACTCTTGGTTGAAATTGTTTTTAGAGTTTTAACTAGGTCTTCCCAGGTCCAGAAAAGGTGTAATGGTTAACTTGCTGGACATGACCAACTACGGTTAGAGTCCCAGACACAGTGGCTTGAAATCATGCTGGCTGTGTGTGCATGCGTGCCCAAGATCCAGGGAGGAGAATGGAGAAGAAGAAATTGTGGCATGGTCATCTCCCGGAGGGATGATTTCTTACTTTCTTTCTCACTGTGTCTCTCTCTCTTTCTGTCTCGCAATCACATGTGCCCTAAGATAAAAGCCTCTAAAAAATAAATAAATAAAATAAATATATTCTTCTCATTCTTTACTTACCTGCATTGTTTCAGTTGAAAGGTTGGATATTAGTCCAATGGGTTAACCTTTATAAGTAACTTGGTGTTTCTCTCTTGCCATTTTTTGAATATATTTTATCTATTTGGTTTCTTTCGAATATTATCTTTTGTCTTTGATTATTGCCATTTTGGCTACAATATACCTTGGAAATTATCTTCTTATATTCTATCTATTTGGTTTTCTTTGTATTTCTTGAATTTGGATGTCCATGTGCTTCTGCAATTTTGGACAATTTTCAGCTAATATATCATGTAAGAGATATTCTATGCCTTTACCTGTCTCCTTGCCTTCTTATCTTTTGTCTTTGATTATTGCCATTTTGGCTACAATATACCTTGGAAATTATCTTCTTATATTCTATCTATTTGGTTTTCTTTGTATTTCTTGAATTTGGATGTCCATGTGCTTCTGCAATTTTGGACAATTTTCAGCTAATATATCATGTAAGAGATATTCTATGCCTTTACCTGTCTCCTTGCCTTCTGGAGAGAGAGAGAGAGAGAGAGAGATATTTGTTTGTTTAATGGTATCTAGGATTTCCTTTATGCTGTACTGATTTTTAATGGCTATTCTTTTGGGTTGCTTAGACTAGATTGAATATTTTGTTTTCAAAATCAGAGATTCTTTCTTCTGCATAGTCTAATCTGCTGTAGACACTTTGAGGGAGGTTTCAATTTTCTGCATTGTATTCATCTCCATAAGTTCTGTTTGATTCTTTTTCAGTGCATGTATCTCCTTATGGCGTCCTCCTTCAAATCATGGAAGAATTACTATCTCCTAGATTTGGTTGTCTGTTTTCTCTTTCATTTCAAGGAGTTTTATTACAATTAATGTTCTGAATTCTTTTTCCAACATTTCTGTAGTCTCTTGTGTTTTATTCATTGTTGGTGAGGAGTTATTATGTTTCTTAGTGGGGAAAGCATTTCCTGGTTTTCTACTATTTCTTGCGCTCTGCTTTGATTTTTATTCATCTGGTAATATAGTCACTTCTTCCTACTTCTATGGAGTATATTTCTGTAGCTAGGTGCTCATTCACTTCACTATTGTGTGTGTTAGCTCTGTGCCTGTTTCCCTCCTTTACTGTGCGTAGCAGTGTGGAATTCACAGTAGGAGTTTGGGATTCAGGTTTTCAGAGGGGAGTTTCTCTCCTCTTACTGTTAGGGTTGTGAAGAAAGAATTCCTCCAGAGTTTCCTGTGTTCAGGTATTTGGTTTTTATACACTTAAACATTTTTGACTCCCAGTGTGCCTGGAGGTTGACCTGGACAGGTAGGGCTGCAACCTGCATGGAATGATGTAGGTCTGAGACTCCTCTCAGATCCAATAGTGTATTGGAAAGAAACACATAGACACACAAGTAGAGAAGGAAAACAAGTTGCAGGTGGTCCGGACATCTCTAATGGAGATAGCTGTGGCCCTGAGCTGTTCCCACATTTATTCTTTCATAGAGTAAAGGGGAAGGGAGAAGTGGAATGCAAAGCTGAGTGTTTTGTCCTTATCAACTGAAGCTGTGTAATATCCTGTGTATTGTGGCCTCCTCTTACCTGCCCTGTGGTCTTGCCTGACTGACACAGTTTTCTTTAACCACCACTTGCCTTGCAGTGTTGGCACAAGCGAGCAAGACCGTATCCTTACTAAAGTTTCTGTTAAAGCCCTGCAGCATCAGCACATGGACCTTGTCTCTCCTTTAAAGTTCACTATTGTGTGGCTCAGATCCAGTTGTTCCCTACAAGGTATTATGAAAGGTGGATACATAGTACACTGCATGGGCAAGAGCAGCCCCTTCTCTCTCATGGCAGGCTGAACAGGGTTCCCTGCTTTTGAGCTTAGGCTGAGTGGCCTATACTTCTCTGTTGTTTCTGGATAGGTGAGGATGAACAGCATCAGCCCACGTGTGGGGTAGCAGTGCCTACCTTCTCTCATGGGCCTCCTCCTTACTTCCTCTGTCTCTGGGACTGCAGGAACTAGGTGGTGGTTCTTGAAGGCTGGAGCAAACCATCACAGCACAGTCTGAGTGAGTGTCCCTGCTGCTGAATTCAGTTAGGCCTTCCTGTTGTTCCTTCTATCTCTTTTTGTTTGTATTTCAGTGACCACTTTTTAGTTTCTCTCATTTTTATTTTGACATCCTTTCCCCAAATCTCTCTCTCCTAGTCATTTTTTAGGATTTTTCTCTTAAGCTTTCTCCCTTGTTTCAGTGGAGAGATATAATTAGCTCATATTCTTATTAGGAACCCTTTCTGCAGGTAGTGATTACAGAGAAAACCACAGTTATACCTTGTTAATATAATTCATTATTTTTGAAGCCATGCTATAAATTTTATGATTAAATATCATAATTCTAACTTTAATCTTGGGAAACAGGCAAAATCAATGGCCTATAAGATGTCAGTAGATAAAAGATGTAACTATAATGATGATTATAAATTAAGTGATTCAAGGAAGCTCTATATTCAAAGCAACCCAAAAAGAGCTTCATCTTTACAGAGGAATACCTTCAGTGCTCCTTTTATCTGTAGGATATTATGTTCAAAATGACTGTGTAAGTGTATTTAGGAGTTCAATTCTAATATTTCTTCTTTATAACTCATATATTTAACATTTAATTTTTAAATCATTGACTACAAGTAGGAAATACTCACATCTACTTTAAAGGTAGTTATAATTTCTACACATAAATGGAAAACATACAAGGACACACACAAAATCTTTTTAAAAAAATGGAGAGAGGGAACCAGCAGTTAGCGTAATGGAAGAAAGAAAAACAGTATTTGAAATGCAAGAAGTATTTCTTGAGAGAAGATGTTTAACATTTATTTCTTTCTTTCCATGGGCAAGAGAGGCAGAGACAGGAAGAGAGAAAAAGAGAGTGAGAGCCCCCAACAGAGTCTTTTTTTGAGAGGGAATTTTTTAAAGAGGTTTTTGCTTCTGTGTCTCTCTCTGTCTGTCTGGCGAGTGCACGCGCCCTACAGTGAAAATCTCTCCCCCCCCCCCAAAAAAAAATGGAGAGAGTGAATGCTACTGAAGGGATAATAAAAGAAAGAAAAACAGTATTTGAAATGCAAGAAATATTTCCTTAGAGAAAATGTTTAACATTTATTTCTTTCTTTTCATGGGCAAGAGAGGCAGAGACAGGAAGAGAGAAAAAGAGAGTGAGAGCCCCCAACAGAGTCTTTTTTTGAGAGGGAATTTTTTAAAGAGGTTTTTGCTATACAGCACGTGCACACACCAGAAAAACAGAGACGGAGAGACAAAAAGCAAGAAATCACCCTCCAGGGGGGATGACCGTGGTGCAGTCTCTTCTCCTCAATTCTCCTCTCGGGATCTTGGGCACACATGCACACATGCCCAGCATGAGTTTAAGCCCACCAGGTCCGGGACTCAAACTGCGGTTGACTACATGGGAGTCTAGCAACATAGCCATTACGCCAACTGCTGGTCTCAGAGGGAAATTTTTTATATAGGGTATACGCACTCACCAGAGAGACAGAAAGTGAGAGATCACCCTTCATGAGGAATAGCCATGCCACAATCTCTTCTCCTTTTGGCTCTTGGGATTTGGGGCATACATGCAAACATGCAAGTCTCTGGGTCTGGGACTCGAATCCTGATTGGCCATGTGGGAGTCCAGTGACATAACTATTGTACCATCTTCTGGTCTCTCCAACAGTCTTGATGCTACATTCCATTTCCTGCCTAAGCCAGCTCAGAATCAGGAACACGTGTGTGCCTAGTGTACTCAGGGAAGTCTCTGCAATTAAACCTAGAGCCTTCCCAGGTGGGTCAATCTCACAGTACGCTGCATTTTACCACTGTGCTACCATCCAGATTAAGAAATATCTCTGGAATACAGTTTCTTTAATAGTCAGTGGAAGTAGAAGATGGATTTATTCAGCCTTTCAGGCTAAAATTAAGAGTTTATTAGATGCCAGTAAGTTAAGAAGAAATGAATCATGAAGAGACTGTCAAGGAGAACTGGTGTATAACAATTTCAGAACCCATGAGGGTACAGCCATGAGGACTGCAAGGAGCTTCTATTAGGGAGCAGATGAACAAATATGAGAGGGCCGAATACATGAGTCACAGGCTACTGACAGGAAAGAACATCACCCGAGCAAGGAAGAAGGCAGCTGTCTAAATTATTAAGGTCAGGAAGTGCATTTGGACTCCACTTCATGACAAGCTTGCTAAAGTCACTAGCTGGGGTCACCAAGTTGAGGGAAGAGGGTGTGGTAGCAGGAATATTCACAGATCAGCAGTGCCCAGAGACTCTAGCCCCACATCCTGACAATAAACTAGGAATAATCACAGAGCAGAGATGAAGAGGAGCCAGTAGAAAGATCTGTGTATTTATTGCCGGGTTAGAAGTTCACAGATCAGCAGTGCCCAGAGACTCTAGCCCCACATCCTGACAATAAACTAGGAATAATCACAGAGCCAATAGAAAGATCTGTGTATTTATTGCCTGGTTAGAAGCTCAGGACTGGGCACTAGTTCAAGTCAACCACTGAAATAGACACTAGGTATGAAGGTGGAAATCTCGTAGGACAGAATGATTCTAATTAGTATAGGTCATGCAGAGAAGCCACAGTTCATGCTCTTGTGGGTAATCTGAAGTGGCATCCCCGTCATTATAACTACCTTCTAGGCATTTAACTTAGACACAGCACAGTTTCCAGACCCCTTTCAGCAGTCAAGAGATCCACTTATATGATCTCTGTTTTATGTCAAGCTGGTGTCCTTTGGTCAGACAGTAAAAATCATCTGTAGATGGGCAGGGCTGCGTACACACAGGCTGGGTTCTAAAGGATTACTGTGCAGTTGTAAGCAAGTGTACAAAGGGGTATTACTGTACTCTATGCAGAATGCTTGGGGTGGGGAGAAGTTTGAGACTGCAACTAGAAGTGGGTGGTCCAAGAGTGGAGTAATGAGTGAAGGAGCAAAGGCTGTGATATGGGAAATGGGAAGATTTGAAAACAGAACTTGTTCCCTCCCACCAGGCACTAAATGAAGCTGTGACTTAGAAGTCACCTCCCCAAAATAGTTGGTGATACTTATTTCACCTTAAACAAGAAACATGCATCCCCCATGTGCAGAAGACCCAAGAGCCTCCTTTTGATCATTCCAAACATTCATCCAAAATGAACTTCCCTTTGATCCTCAAACCAAGTTTCTGTCTTTATACCATGGTCTACCAGGCACTAAGATATGAGATAATCTCTGAGGGTTTCCAAGAGAAATTTAAGTGATATCAAGGAGTCGATACAAACATTAACACTGTGTTCTCAAATTAGAGTTATTAAAGATCTTGACAGGATTACACAAGTAATTACAGTAGTAAGGCCAATCCTTAATGCGCCTAATTCCCTTCATTTATAGTTATCATACCATGTGTATACATTTCTTAACCATAAATCACTGTGCTTTGACATTATTTTTACTTTACATTAAAGAAATGCTTTAGCTCATGCTCTTCTGCTGGACATTATGAATAGTTTCAGGGCTCAACATTACAGCTTTGAGATTCTTTCATGCTGAAGCCTCTAGTCGCAATCTCTTCAATGTCACAACTGTATTATAGTCCATGCTGTGAATAACACTGCTGTCAATTTATGCTTTCAGTTGTAGATATTTGTTTCTTTTAAAATTATTGTTATAATTAATAGTGCTGCTTTTTTACATTCTTCCTTAAGTTCACATTTTGTAAACACTTGTGAAATTTTTTCCTCCTAAGCTGAGTCAAATTGTGGCAGCAAGGTGTGAATATCTTTGCCTTATAAGATTATGCAAATTGCGTCCCAAGTGGTTGTCCAATTTACACTCCCAAGAGTGATGAGTGAGTTCTCATAGGTGGACATTTTTAGCAGTATTTAATATTGACTGGTTCTTAGATAATATTTGGTTCATTAAGTGTGTAACAGTATTTCATTGTCATTTAATTTGAAATTCCCTGATTATTCTATATCCCTTATTATTACTAGGCTGAGCATATTCTAGTGCTTTTTCCCATAAAGAGATTCTTCTTTATTTTACCTGAAAATTTCTATGATCTTTTATATTTAATTTATTGATCATGTTATATACTTTAATGTTTTTAGTCACCTTTCAAATTTCAGATTAAAATATCTCAAAGAATGTAATGTTATACTTCCAATGACATGTCAAAAACTTCTTATCAAAACTTCTAAAAAAATGCACTTTTCTGCTTTATATGTGCAAAACAGAATCTGGTCTTGGCTCATTGCTTGACAGGGAGCTTATCATTTCAACTCATAAGGTTCTTGAAAATTAGCTGTTATATCTCTCCTTATAATTCCTAATGGTTGACTAGAGTTTTTATTTCTGGAGAAATCCAAAGAAGACTATGGGAGACTGCAAAAATGCCTCTGATCTTCATACTTCCTCATATTCTACCCATGGATACCTTTTGTCTTTACCCATCAAGAGGAACTGTTACCCTACCCTTTAAATCTGGGCTGGTTAAGTGACTCACTCTGACAAACAGAAAAACAATCAGAAGTGATAGATGATAATCCAGTTCTGAATATTATCTTCTAAAGACTTTGCATGCTTTGACCAGCTTTCTCAAGACCCCTTTCATACATAAGAAGAAACTCAAACTTGCATGCTGGAAGATTAGAGACTAAGTGGTTCAGAGATGAGTCATCCCAGCTCTGCCCATTCTAGACCACCAACCCATAGTAGATCTAGTAACTGAGTGTTGACATATGGAGAATAGAAATGGTGGTCACCTGAAACTAGAAATGTCCATGTGAGATAAACCTAAGTTGACCCGCAGAATTGAGAGCTGAATAAATTGTTTTAAGTCACCAAATTTTACAGTGGCTCATTATTCAGCCCTAACAAAGTGGTATGAAAGAAAGTCCTTTACATTTGTAATGTAAAGAGTAATTCTATGATAATGTTATTCAGAACAATACCATTTACCTCAATTCAAAATCAGCACCAAATAAAACAATAATAATAAGAGTAAAATAGAATTCCACAGACAAATGAAAACATGCATTCAAAAGAAGTCATCTAAATATTGAATTTATAGGACTATTTTTTAAAGTTGTTTATTTATTCCATGAACAAGAATTGTGAGAGACAGAAAGAAAAAAAGTACAGCACCTCCAATAGGGCTTTGATGCTATTATCCACCCCCAGCTTCAGCCAGCCCTGGACCATAAGTATGTACAGATATGTTCCTGGTATGCTCAGGAAGGTCTCCAGACTTGAGCTCAAGACCTTTCCATGTGGGACAAACTCACAAACTGTGCAACTGTGCAACTATCTGGTCCCCTCTAGAATTATTGAAAACATAGATTAGAAAAGCGATAATGTATATTTAACTCTAAAATTAATCTTATGAAGTAGGTACAACTGTTACCTCTTTTACATTTGGGTCAACTGAGGCTTAAAGAGATTAAGTCACATAGAGAATTCCAGTGAGTTGGGAAGTGGGTGCAGCACAAATCGGACCCAAGCTCTGCCATACCAAAGTCCATGAGCTTTACTGCTGTGCCAGAGGCTCTCAGTCCTAGCTATTTGAATCATTTGGGCAAGTTTTTTTTTTTAATTGCAAACCCCAGACCTTTTCCCAGGATAATTAAATGAAAGAATTCGAGGGACATAGGCTATTAGGATGTACTTATTTTCTGTTTTCTTCTTTTAACTTTTGCCAGAAGGTGTGGTTTTCCGGAGAGAGAGACAGAGAGAAAGAGAGGAAAAGCTAGAAATCACGACCCATGGGACATGGTCTTGCCTCAATTGCTTCTTCTCCATTTCTCTCTCTTTTGGGGATTTTGGGCAGGGATGTGCATATGCCCCAAGTGTTTCTGAGTTTCTGGGTCTACACATGAACTATGCAGTTGGCCATATGGGATCCAGCCACCTTATCCACAGGCTAATGTAATTGCTCGTTTTTAATATGACCTAGGTAGTCCTTCACGACTGAACTCTTGCCTATCTCCAGACATAACTCTTTTTCATTTATTAATGGATTATTAGTCTCCTGTACATACAGCTTCAACCTTTTAGGGAACATTCTGTGAGATGGATTTAGAATCTAGCACTACTGAATCATGTTGATGCTACATTTGTTTTTACCACAAACTTGCTTATGTAACCTCAAGCAAGTCCTTTAATCCCACAAAGCCACAGTGTCCTCATGCTCATAGTAAGCTTGGCGTTACTTCTTGTCCAAGACCTCACAGTATTTTAAAAGTGTAATATGATTCTAAAGAAATTCTAGGCTTTTCTGAGAGCTTTTAATTGGCAATAGACTAGCAGCTTACCACTGGAAACAATCAAGTAAGAATTCAAGTCAGTAAATTTTCTGTATTTCACTGCCATCTATTGGATTTCTGTTGTATCCAAAATGTTTTCAGGTTTTCTCATACAGATCAATTCATGTTAAACAGTCCTGTGTATCTTAGAGATGAAGGTGTGCACCCTTTAGAGTGAAATAAGATTTCTCTCTATTATACAAGCCTAAAACTACTGAAATGACTAGACATTCCATTCAGAAAGTATGTCTAGGGACATTCGTTCATATTATTAATAATAGTTAAAGCTCAGTCACTGTGAAGAACTAAGACCAGAGAATTATGAAAAAATTTTAAATGCCAGCCAAAAATCTTCTAAGACGAGATTGAACTGATGGGCCAGCTGTTAACACAGTGGTGACACAATGCTCTGGTGATGCTGGATCCACACGGGAAGTGTCCCCAGGCCACTCTGTACATCTCAGGTGTCAATGTGCTCATGAACAAGAGTGACTCAGGCTGGTGGTTGGGTGTGGTGTGAAGATCTGTGATTCTCTCAGAACAAAAAAAGAAAAATAATAAATACAAACTAGAAAAAAATTGATCAGAATGAATTAATAAATCATTTACATATTTAATGATATAGGCAGACTTGCCAATATTGGTGCATAGGTTTTTAGTTTTGTGACAACATATGGGAGAGGCTAGAAATTTGAACAAGGGAGCAGACCAAAATCTTGAGAATCCATTGAAAAAGATTACTTTACATATGTTTTTTCACATGCACTAGTATACTTTCATAATTATCTTCAAGTAACTTGAGGCTCTAGGTGTATTGCTCTACGGCACTCCTCAAATTAATATTCATGTATATTGTATGTAAGGTTTAGACCAAATTAAGCAAGTATTGAAATCAACCTAAAAATATGAACACTGAAGCATTTAGGGAGAGTTATACTGATAACTGCATTAATAAAATGAAAATAAATCAAATAGATTAATGATTAGAGGGAAAGATATCTGATAAAGTATAGTAAAGTATTGATGATTAAAACTAGGTTACAAGTTTTAAGTTTTGTAACTAGGTTACAATATTCACTATAAAAGTCTTTTGAGTAATTTTTGAATTTTTCATAAAATTCTGGGGAATGTTAATGCTAAATATTTGCTATGACACATCATCAATTCAGAATAATTTCTCTATTATTATTAAAGTATATCATAATTTTGAAAAATACAAGAAAAATATTTTATGGTTTGTAAGCTTGTTTCATATATGTGTAATGCAGTTAGAGTCTCTAATCAGTTTCCATTCCTTCTTGGGATTCACTGATTTCATAAATTATTTTTTAAATTTGCATATAGTAAACTTTAGTCTCTGTGCTGTAAGGTTCTATGAAGTTTGAAAAGACATGATGTTTTATACCCATCATTACAGTATAGTACAGAATGGTTTCACCAACCTAAACATTTCTCTTTTTTTTTTTTTTTTGAGAGATTTTCACTATAGGGCATGTGCGCTCGCCAGACAGACAGAGAGAGACATAGAGACAGAAAGCGAGAAATAATCACCCCCCGGGGGGATGGTCATGCCGCAATCCCTTCTCCTCCATTCTCCTCTCGGAATCTTGGGCACGCATGCACACACGCCCGGCGTGAGTTTTAAGCCACCGGGTCCAGGACGCGAACCGTGGTCGACTACGTGGGAGTCCAGCAACATAGCCATTACGCTAACTACTGGTTCCCAAGAGATTTTTGGTTATAGTGTGCATGCGCTTTCTGAAGAGACAGAGACAGAAAGCAAGAAATCACCCCCTACCCCAGGGAAGATGGCCATGCCACAATCCCTTCTCCTCCATTCTCCTCTTAGGATTTTTGGCACACAGGCACACACATGTGCTCAGTGTGGATTTTAAGTTGCCAGGTCCAGGACTCAAACTGCAGTAACCATGTGGGAGTCCAGCAATGTAAACATTACACCGTCTACTGGTCTCTAAAGTCTTCTTTTGATTTCACCTATTTAACCCTTCCCTCTTTCCTCCAAACTCTAGTAACCATTGGTGTTTTTGCTATGTGTATGGTTTGCCTTTTCCAGAATATCACGTAAGTGGACTTGTACTTTATGAAGCCTTTTAGACCGCTTTCTTTCATTTAGCAATATTCATGGAGGTTTCTCAATGTCTTTTTATCACTTGAAAGTTCATTTTTTTGGTCACTGAGTACTGTTTCTTCATGTGGATTGCCACAGTATGTTCATCTATTTGCCTATTGAAGAAATTTTAGTTGCCTTCAGCTGCTACAAATACTGACTGTAGGTTTCTGAGTGGGAAAAATTTTTCACATTAGATTAATCCCTTGAAGCATGATTTCTGGTTCACAAATTAAGAATACCTTTAGCTTTGTAAGAAGCTGATAAACTGTCTTCTGAAACAGCTATAACATTTCAATTTTGCACCCAGTAGTGAACAAGAGTTCTTTTCAATCTCTCTCTCTCTCTCTCTCTATATATATATATATTAAAGAAAGGTTTTGGCTATAGAAAGCATGTGCTCACCAGAGAGACAGACAGAAATTGAGAAATAACCCCCAGGGGATTGCCACGTGGCAATTTCTTTTTCTCTGTTCTCTTGGAATTTTGGTCACACATAAACATGCACCCAGCATGAGTTTTAAGCCACCAGGTCCAAGACTTGAACTATGGTGTGAACTATGCTGATTCTATTTTCAGTGTATTTTATTTATTTTATTTTTTATATTCAATGATCTTTTCTTCTTTTATATTTCATTTTATATTGAGCTAAAACATATCTACAACAAAAGTTGTATAAAAATGTTCATTGTGGTTTTATTCATAATATTCAAAAAGTGTAAAATAGTCCAAATGTCCTTCAGCTAAAGAATGGTTAAATAAAATGACTATGTATGCAATGGATTCTCATTCAGTCATGAAGAAAGGAATGAAGTGTTGCTACTGCATCCCACATTGTGGAGGAACCCTGAAAACTTTATGGTAAGTAGAAGAGCCAGACATGAATGGCCACAAAGAGATGGTTTCATTCATGTGAAATTCTAATATAGGGACAGAAAGTATATTAGCAGCTGTCAGGGGGTAGGGGAGGAAGGAAATTATGATTGCCTACTAACACGTACTGGTTTCTCTGCAGTGTCATGGAAATTATTTGGAATTAAATAGTAGTGAAAGTTGCACAGCCTTGTGAATATACTAAAAACCAGTTAATTGCAAATTTTAGAATGGTTAATTTACTGTTATGCAAATTTCACCTCAATTTACAAAAATGTCATAAAATCAGGAAATGCAGATTATAAACATGATGTAGACCACTTCATGTCCACCAAAATGGATGAACGAGAGAACTGGTAATAACAATTGATGGCAATGATATGGATTTTGGGCAACTCCTGTACATTGCTGGTGGGATGGCAAATGTTTTCAAATCCTAGAAAACCATATCAGTATTTACTACCTACATGAAGGGTCTTCACTATGTTCATGGAAAATGCACGTTATGACAAAACTAGATATTAATTTTTTGGCTTCAGAATGAATTCATACTTTAAAATTGTGAGATCTATGCACAGTTTTTTCATAGCGTGTATGTGCATCAACTTTTTAAGACTGTCTATGTATGTGTGTAGAATATAGATTGTAATATTTATTACATAATATGATATATATACATATATATATATATATATTTAAGCATAGAGATATCGACATGGGGAAATGTCAAGAATAATATGTGAACAATAGCTGGCCGCTGAAAGATGCATGCAATGCAATGCCACTTTGGGAAAATTTTATACAGTGAAACAATGCCAAGTATTGTATTTTGATGCATACGTAGGACACAAACGGCAGAAATCATGGATATGATGGCTACATACTAGAATTATAGTTACGCCTAAGAAATGAAGGGAGGGAATAGATTTGGTGAAAGTAGAAAGAAAACTTCATGAAACTTTTGTGTAATTAAAATAAAAGATGAAAGAAGGAAAGGAATCTTCTTATTTTAATAAAAAACAGTTTTAATTGCACAGTAAAATAGTGCTGTTTTATTTTTCATTTGAACAGAGTGAACTGAAATCAAAAGCAAAAGCACATTTTCACTGCTAATAAGAAGATTCCTTTCCAAGCAAAAGCACATTTTCACTGCTAATAAGAAGTCGCACAAGGCAAACTAAGGTCACGTCATTCAATGACGAGCAACATAAGCAGATGAAGAGACCAGCTGTGGCTGAGATGGAGAAAGCAGCTGGCAGGTGTGAGACTAGCCTCTGAAAAACACTTGTTGAATGGACAAGATAACTCCTAAGCAAGAACTAGCTAATCTAGGTAGACATAGGGCTAGTTAAAAAATGTCTCCTTTGATTTTAAAAAAGAAAAATCAACTTTTGTAGACAGTGAGTCAATTCATCACTCTTCTAATGCCAAATCTATTTGTCAGAATAGGGCCTATAACCATCTAGTTCTAATGTTCCTTGTCTACTGGACTTGTTTCTTTTACTGAAGATATCAAAAGAGATGACTCATGGCCTTAAAAAAATATTGCTCTTCTTGGGACCAGCAGATGGTGTAATGATTACATCACGGACTCCCACATGGCCAACCAGGGTTCCAGTCCCAGACCCCAGCAGCTTCAAACGCAGCAGGGTGTATGTGCCTGGGTGTCAAGTGCCCCAAATCCAGAGAGAATAGAGGAGAATCGATTGCAGTGTGACTATCTCCTGGGGGGGGGGGAGTGATTTCTCTCTCTCTCTGTCTCTCTCTCTGTCTCTCTCTAGTGAGCCCTCATGGACTCTCTCTCTGTCTCTCTCTAGTGAGCTCATGTGCCCTCATAGCAAACATCTCTTTAAAAAATTGCTCTTCTTTACTAGCATGCTGTGCTACTAAGACCACCTTACAGAACCAATGGGTCATGTGATTGTAGCAAATAAATTTCTATGAAGGTGAGTGCGGAATCATCAAAAACAAAATAATTTGCTAGAATATTCTCTGGCATTAAGCTGTCTCTCTCTAGTGAGCTCATGTGCCCTCATAGCAAACATCTCTTTAAAAAATTGCTCTTCTTTACTAGCATGCTGTGCTACTAAGACCACCTTACAGAACCAATGGGTCATGTGATTGTAGCAAATAAATTTCTATGAAGGTGAGTGCGGAATCATCAAAAACAAAATAATTTGCTAGAATATTCTCTGGCATTAAGGTGGTAAAAAAGCAATATTCAAATGGGTCTTTTTCTTTAACGTTTACAGAGAGAGAGAAATAGCTCCACCTGGTCTTTCAGTCAGCCAGAGTAATGGGTCTGGCATATACAATTTCTCTGGAAATCAGACAGTGACCTCCCATATGGATCCAGCGTTGCCTGAGCAACATGACACTACTGCACCACAGAACCAACCCAATTTCTCTAACTTTTTCTCTGTATATCATTCCCAGAATTCCTGTGAAATTCTGGACAATAAAAAGTTGATTTCCTAGGACTTTAATCATCACTGTGAAAAGTTAAAAGTTCCCATTTAAGATAATGATTATTAAATAAATTGAGAACTAAATGTTATGGGTTGTGATGAGTCACATATACTCTCTGGTTCTTGAGAGTTGAAATAAGAACTCATAAAATATCTGCCAAAAAATAACATTGGCATAAATCATATTTTCACACCTATGCCACTGCATGAATGTCCTTTTTTAATTTTCATATTATAAAATCTTTGCAAGAGACTTAAAGAACTCAGTGAATTCATAAATGTTTGCAGGAACGCAAAACAAATTTGTTATATCTGGAGCAACATCTTGAGAACTGTGTGGGAAATACTGTTTGATTATTGGCATCAGCAATAAATCAGGTCATCCTCTTAATATCATTTTCATCTCTCTTTCAAAGAATGTTGGACAAGACCTAATGCGTTCATACTACCCTGCTGTTAATATATTTTAGCACATCGTTCATTTTGGATTTTACATCTTAAATTGCAAATGATATTTACTTTGTTGTTTTTTTTGTTATTTCTGATTTACAAATAATCATTGTATACTTTGTGGGGTATAGCATAGCTTTTTAAAGCATGCTTACAATGTGTAATAATTAAATCAAGGCTGTAGACATATTCACTACCCTCAACATTTAATATTACATTTTATAATGCACATTTGAGATTCTTCCACTAGAGTTTTGGAAGTATATATTGAAATGTCATCCACTATACTCTACTGTAGTGGTTCACCATTCTATTACATATTCTAACTATGTATATCCATGCTAGTGTCTGTTAGCCAATTTTTCCCAAACCACTCCTGTGTAATCTCTAGTACCTACCATTACTCTCTTCTATGCCATGGAGTTTTTAGCTTCCGCTAACAGATGAGAGTGCTCAGTATTCATTAATTAAGAAGACACAGTATTTGTGTCTCATAGCCTGACTTATTCCACTCAACAGTCTATCTTCTAGGTTCATCCGCTTTGGAGAGGTTTTTACTATAGGGCATGTGCACTCGCCAGACAGACAGAGAGAGACAGAGAGACAGAAACCGAGAAAACACCCCCCAGGGGGATGGCCACACTGCAATCCCTTCTCCTTCATTCTCCTCTCGGGATCTTAGGCACACATGCACACGCACCCAGCATGAGCTTAAGCCACCGGGTCTGGGACTCAAACGGAGTCCAGTGACATAGCCATTACACTAAATGCTGGTCCCTCCTTTATATATTTTAAAAGGTAATTCTATAATGTTTTCTCGGGGTTTTATTTACTTTAGATATCCTTATAATTTTTTTTAATTTTGTGTTGGTCATTTTATTTTTTTAATATTTTTTTTCCGTTTAGATTTTTGTTATACGGCACGCATTGGTCATTTTATTTTTTTAATATTTTTTTTCTGTTTAGATTTTTGTTATATGGCACGCATTCTCGCCAGAGAGAGAGAGAGAGAGAAACGACGAGAGGGAAAATAAGAAATCTCTTGCCAGGGGGATGGCCACATCACAATCCCTTCTCCTCTGTTGTCCTCTGGGATTTAGGACATACATGCACACCCACCTGGCATGATTTTTTTTTTTTTTTGGAGAGGTTTTTGCTACAGGGCGCGTGCGCTCGCCAGACAGACAGAGAGACAGAAAGCGAGAAATCACCCCCCAGAGGGGATGGTCATGCCGCAATCCCTTCTCCTCCATTCTCCTCTCGGGATCTTGGGCACGCACGCACACGTGCCCGGTGTGAGTTTTAAGCCACCGGGTCCAGGACATGAACTGCGGTCGACTACATGGGAGTCCAGTGACATAGCCATTACGCTAACTGCTGGTTCCCCCACCTGGCATGATTTTCAATTTGCTGGGTCTGATACTCGAACCATGGTTAACCATGTGGGAGTCTAGCACCTTAACAACTAAACTACCTGCTGGCCCCAGGTTGGTCATTTTAAATAGAATTTGAACATTTCTTCCTCAAGAGTTTGAAAAAATCTTTACATTAAAGTTATCCTGACCTAGTATTATTAATGATAGTGGTAGTCGTATTTGGCAACAGTCTCAGTTTCTCCCACAATAATTTGTTATTCAAATCTTCTATCTCTCAGTCAACATTAGATATTAGCAATTTCTTTGAAAATGATCTGTTTTGTAGTTACCATATTTATTTGTGAATCCTACTATTTATTTACTTTTCCTTTTCTTTCTGAATTTATGACCAGGTCAAAGTAATTCCATAACTAGGTCTCAATGATGTAGACACAATGATTAAAAACCAACATATTTTAAACTGGATCGTATTGAGGTTTCTTTGTTCTAAATGAGATCATCTTAAATACTATCCATTTGGATATTTCTCTTAAAGAGCTGGTTCTTACTCTCCTTGTTTCATTCCTCAAGGTGACGCCATAATAAACAGATCTTGAAAATTTTCCTGAACATTGATGGAGCAGAAAACAACGACAGATTACGTTTTACATGGTGAGGAGAGAATCAATGCCACATAGCAGTACAAACCTGAAAACAAAATACTCGACAGCTCAGTGGGCCAACAAGAATTTGTTAGACAGTAAATGAAAGAAGTAAGAAAGTGTTATTACCTATACTTTCTTGAATATATTTCTGGCGGCTGTTTGAAAATTGAAGGACAAAGTAGTTTTATGTCGATAAATTTCAAATTGGGTTAAAAAGTGGCATACCATGGCTCTGTGGAATATACATAATCTATATTAAAAGATTAGATCAGATGAAGATGAACCACTCTAATTCTGTTCCAAAGCTAGGATTCGCTTAACAAAAATCTATTTGCTTAACTGTTCCCAATTATCAAATGTGATCAACATATGTTTATTGATAATATCTTAGTTATATACTTAAGATAGTTCCACTGCAATAAAAGTACACTATTATAAGAAGTTGGGTATGGTCCAGTAACCTAATGGGGGGAAATCCTAAAATTCGAAGCTAGTAATCTCTTTCTACAATTTGGAAAAACAAGATCTCATTTAAATATAGCTTGGAAAATGAAAGGATATACAATAGCAGCTTCAGAAACATAGCATGTCTTCAAAGCTTTTCAGTAAACAAGTCTTTCATTCACACTATTTCATCATTTAACACCTGTAAGATAAGCAGATGACTTTGTTTTCATAGAAAAATGTACTATTTGCAGCACAAAGAAACTCATTGTCTCAGTTTTTCTTGCTAAGAGCATGCCTTTGTAATACTTCAAACGTGTACTGATTCTGATTAGAATCATAATGGTGAAAGGTATTAGGACAAGTGACACAAACCAGAGTAATTTATATGTAATAGGAGGAAAAAAGGTAATAAGCTTAATTAAAGTAAAAATATGGTTCCAAGAAATATTGTTAACTGAAAGGTGAGAAAGAAGGAAGTATATTTTTGCAAGTAATTTGGACTTTATTTTCAAATTTGAGCATCAAGCATTAAGTTAATTCTTTTAAATTGTTTTAATTTTTTATAACCATTTATTGACAACAAGGAATTTTAATGAAGCAAGTTGTGTAGCATTTTTTTACAGTGAATGCTTTTTTAAAACTTTATATATTTTTTTACATTCAATCACTATATATTATTAGCACCAAATTAATTCTTTTTTTTTTTTGAGAGTTTTTTGCTATAGGGCGCATGAGCTCACCAGAAAGACAGAGAGAGACAGAGAGACAGAAAGTGAGAAATCACCCCCCAGGGAGGATGGTCACGCTGCAATTGCTTCTCCTCCATTCTCCTCTTGGGATCTTGGGCACGTACGCACACGCACCCAGCGTGAGTTTAAGCCACCAGGTCCGGGACTCGAACCGCGGTCGACTACATGGGAGTTCAGTTACATAGCCATTATGCTAACTGCTGGTCCCATTAATTCTAGGTGTTATGTTATGAGATAGGCTTTTGATAGGTATAATAGAAAATATCTTTTAGGCCTAAAATCATACCATATGTCAAGGAAATTATTCAGTCTTTCATTCTTTTTTTTGGGGGGGGGGGGAAGGTTTTTGCTATAGGGCGCCTGCACTCGCCAGACAGACAGAGTGAGACAGAGAGATATAAAGCGAGAAATCACCCTCTGAGGGATGGCCATGCCATAAGCCCTTCTCCTCCATTCTCCTCTCAGGATCTTGGGCACACACGCACATGAGCCCAGGGTGAGTCTCATGCCACCGGGTCCGGGACGCGAACCATGGTCGACTACATAGGAGTCCAGCGACATAACCATTAAGCTAACTGCTGGTCCCTCAGTCTTTCATTCTTAAAAATAACCTGAAAACTCTACCTTCCATATTTGATAGAAAACAGACATTAGGTTGGAACAAAGGTAAAATGGTAAAATAGTTGATTTCAAACATCTGGGGAAGATATCAGAGGAAGATGAAAACATAATAGACAATGCAAACATACATAAATGTATAAACATGAAATTTTACCAAAATAAATTATTTATCATGTACTACATTAAAAACATTCAGCATGATAATAATATGAAATAGTTTTTAACATTTAACAACTGTATTAATGAAATGTTATGAGATGTTTATGTTATGAGATGCGTTTGATCATTTAATATTTCATTTACATGAAGGAAGGAGTCTTCTATCACCACTCTTTGGCATACTTAGTCTGATTTATTACATTTGCAGCAGGTGCACTACTTATATGAAAGACTTTTCAGTCCTTATAAAATTAAAACTCAATAATAGTCATTTTCAAGAATGTGCACCTGAAACCCTTCACTTGATTAAAATGTTTGGCACTTGAACTTTGTTACCAAGGTTGTCTTTAGTTCAATTAGTTACTTATGCAAAAGTTGGCTGGTGTTTCATCTCTATTTCAAATTTAACATAGCAATCTTCTATTTTAGGCTCATACAAATTTTTAAGTCTAAATATCATACTTTTTTCTCTTTTTTCTTGTTAGTGGACACGTGTGCTCACTGGGAAAGATAGAGACAGAAAAAGGAAAGTGAGAAAGTACCACAACACTCCTTTTCCTCTGTTTCTCTCTTTTTTGTGTGATTTTAGGCATGCACACAAATATGTTCAGTGTAGTTTTCAAGACCCGGTGTCCAGAAAATCAAACTGTGAGGTCACGTATGTGGCATCCAACTGCTAAACCACCACCTCACAGACTCCAAATAAGCACAAATTATTTACTAACTAATATTTATTAACTTTCATTATCTCCCAAAATACAACTGAAAATTTTAGGCCAGTAAAGACATTTCTAAAGTAACTTAAATTTGTTGATAAACTAGGAGTGGTTTTATACACATAAATGAATTCAACATACTGTTATAGACAATATTATATATAAATTTAGAAGCAATTGTTTAAACTTTTCAAATACATGATAACCTTTGTCATACCATTTTGTTTACCTTTCAATTTTGAATATTTTTGAAACAAGAATCTATAATACCACATGTTGAATAAAATATTATAAAAGAGACATAGCAATTATGTCATTGGTATTTCTTTCCATTATTATACTCCAACAACCGTTATATTAATTTTTTTCCATTAGAGGAGGGTTTATTACAATTTGTCACCATTTTGCTATCTCATAATTGTTAACTTAATAACTTAATTAATTAATAACTTAATTCTTTTAGTGAGATTTTTTAAAACTACTCCAGCCACTGTGATTATTTGTTTATTTAAGAGAGATTTTTGCTCCTGGATGTGTGCACTCACTGGTTAGACAGAAAGAAACCGAGGCAGAGAGTAAAAAATCTCCCCCCTAGGGGAGATGGCCATGCCACAATCCCTTCTCCTCCATTCTCCTCTTGGGGTTTTGGTTATGTACGCACACACATCCAGCATGAGTTCCAAATCTCCAGTGGGGGACTTGAACCACAGTCAACCACATGAGAGTCCCACGATGTAACCATTATGCCATATGCTGGTCCTGCCACTGTTTTTTTGTTGTTGTTTGTTTGTTTCTAAATTTAAAAAAAAATCATAGAAGCATGATATAATTGATTACCTTTAAAATGTTTCTATGTTTTCTCTGCTTCATCAGGGCAAAAACTGTATTGGCAGAATAAACACACTGTAAACACTTCATTTGTCAACCAAGTTTTTAAATCTAATCTTAAACATTTAAATGAATGTTTTCATCCTTTAAATTTGACATTGGAAAATAATGACTACAGATACATTTCACCTACATACACATGCCTCATAGAATTGGTGGTTTGTATCTTTTTTCTCTCTCTTGTTTTGTTTTCATTTTTTGAGAAACAAGGCTGAAAATAGTGGTAAGGTTCATAAACCACACTTAAAAGACTAATAAACATGTAAGATACAGTACATGCAGCTGATTGAAAAAATCATTATTTTCACACCTGGAAGGAGGGACATGTTTTCTTTAGAAAAATAAGAGCTCTCTTTAAATAAGGACATTCGTTGTTGTCTAGCATCCTTGGTCACTGGCCACATCAGGCCAGAAGCACATTCCCCAATCCTCAACCACACCTTGAAACTAATTAATTTCCCAAATCCCAAACCCTTACAAATTTCAAAAGCAGTCCTCTAGAGGGCGCTAGCTCTCTCCCTATTTTAGAGCAAGGTTGAGGAAGGCAAAGGGGTTTCACAAAATTAGACTTAAACTCTCTCCCTATTTTAGAGCAAGGTTGAGGAAAATTAGACTTCACGGATTTTATAAATTTTTTATTCATCTGACTCTGGGACCGTCACTTCGATCACCTCCCTCAGATGCTGGTCTGCTGCCCTGCCTCGGCTTGTTCTTAGGTTCTAGTTCTTCGCCTATCACGTAGCACATTACTGGTTTCCTGGCAGAATAAATTCTCAGGGCTATGGCAATTCCAGCTTCAAAGTAGCCTGTTAAGGCTTTTCCATAAATGTATGTCAAATAGTGAAATATGATTTCTCTGCTACATTATATGTTTATTAGTTTTTTGTTTTTTATTTATTTTTTTGAGAATTAGTAAGGAAACTACTATTTACAATCCTGATTTTCTGAAGATAAAAACCATAAATTTCAAGTCAGTAACACAAATTCACTTTAGGCACAATATAATCATAAATTGATGAACCTCTATAATAATAAGCAGTCAAAAAAGAGAGAGGAAGAAAGAAAGAAAAAAATGTCTTTCATGGTTTCTTCTGAAATATCTAGTTTTCTTTCCATGAATTGTAACATGATGTATCAGGTGATTTCCATTCCCTAATCTACTCCACTGAAGAGGCAAAATCAAAAAAGCAAAACCTTAGAGGAAAGCGAGTTGGTAATAACTTCTTTTGGCCTTTATAAAAGAGCAGAAAAATATATTTTTGCTTCAGAGGATTCCTTTCACCCCCTCCACCCTCAACATAATACTTTTCGGGTATTTTAAATTTCTTTTCCTTTTTAAAAATAATTATTTTATTTTATCTTTATTTATTTCAATTTGACTAGAGTGAGAGAGAAATAGAGACGGAAGGTGAGAAAGCAAGGCACAGGTCTGGGACTTGAACCTCAGTCAACCATGTGGGAGTCCAGCGTCCCTAACCACCATACTACCTGTCAGCCCTGGTATCTTGAATTTCAATCTGAATCATATTCGATAATTACATATGAGAATAATGACCAAGGAGTGCTTCAAGTGTTCATAGGGTAAGAAATTTGTACCACTTACCAAAGGCAAAAACTTTAGTTCTCAAATGTCCTTCTTTAAAGCTACCTTCCAAGGTCTCAGTTTGGGGGAACTACTGACTTACTATAATCTATTTTAAGTAACTTATACTGACATTCATTTCTTTGAATGATTAAATATACTGTAAAACAAATGACACACATTGTAAAATACTTTTTGTTTTAAAATATATTGATTTACCAGAAGAGGGAGCAATCTATCTAGTCTCTAAATACTTGACCTCCTTTTCTTTAATTTGTTTAAGCATAAACCTTTGAAAACTAGCTACAGTTTTATGTGAAGGTGGCTTTGGCATTTTAAGTTTTATTTTGTATAAATAAATAAATAAATAAAAAGAGAAATTTAGATGTCCAAATTGTATGAAATAAGAAGCAATAAATGATTAGAGAACAAATCACTCTTTAATGACTTCCTTGTCCTGAAGGAATCAAATCAGAAAGAATGTTAATTAGGGATGGCTCTATAGTATCTTAATATACATATCATGTGCAAATCACATGATGAACAATGTAACTTATTTTGGAGTAGCCACATAAAGATTGAAGGACAGGAAAAATAAGACATAAACCTTTCCTTATTCTTTTTCACTTTTATTTCAATTAAAATATACAACATATTGCCTTGAATGGCTTTGTCCAAAACTGAGTCATTGACTATTTTTCATTTTAAACAATCAGGAAAATATTATACTCTAATTTGTCTCATGCCTATATGATTATTCATGATAGATTATTGATATGTTTATATTTCTCCATATACTTGCTTTAAATAACAAATTGACTATATAATATGTTAAAATCATGAAAAATATATGAAATATAGACTTGTGAATCTACAGGTGTAACATAAAATGTACTTGTTAAATTTAAACACATGACTGATTTTTCCAGAGACTTTATTGGCGAAGGGTAAACTTAGAAGACTCTGGGACAAGCATATGTTACTAGCCAGAGGTCTATGAACCTGGACGAATTATTTTGCTCTACATAGCTGTTGACCTGGCTCATCTGCCTGCAGGAACCATATTGTTTACTGCTCTGCCATTTTGCTGAATGGTTCTTCAGTGTCCCTTCTGAGCAAAAAAGCACTCCTCAGCTTACTCAGTCTTGGGAGAGAGCCGTGAGAAGAATGGATGCAATCCAAGGGTGTTACTGGAATTAGGGCTCCACAGGCCAGGTTAGTGTGAGGATGGTTGTGGTTTGGTTTTAAGGAGTTTTTTTTTTTTTTTTTTTTTTTTTTTTTAAGTTGTTTTTTCTGGTAAGCTGT
>NW_006160189.1:2083405-2102873 GCF_000334495.1 Tupaia belangeri chinensis | reverse complement strand
TTTTTTTTTTTTTTTTAAGTTGCTTTCTCTGTGAAGCTGTCCCTATTTGAACTTCCAGTTCCCTTTTCCTTGTGGCCTAGATGGAAAGGCAAAAGAGAGCTGGATTTCACATTGAGCTCTACTTTCCTCTATGCCAAATGTACCCTCTGGTTGTGACAGTGTACATGGTTCTAATGGCAACTCAGGTAAGCAGTGATTCTTTAAGCCACCAGAGTTCCATGTAGCATGAGGAAATATCTATTAATGGCAACCCAACAGGCAATCTAGTTCACAAAGACTGCATTCATATACCCTCCCCTATTACATAGCTATAGTAATAGAGGCCTTCAGAAGTGCCAGTCAGATCTTTCCAGACTCCGAATACGGAAGCACTTTCCCAAATACTTAATGTCCTGTCATGGAGTAATGAACTTCTCTCCAAAGATAATGAAGCCATTTCTCTCAGGCTTAGTTATTTTAAACATCATTGGAATGGCAGTTTGCTCTTAATTTCTTTAACAGTGGAAGAACATGAACTTTGGCAGGAAAGAGGTATTCTTTTCTACAGTTTTCCACTGGATAGGAGATTCCAAATTCTGGCCAGTTGTCAGGCAGGCTTGACAACTGATGAAGACCAATAAGAGCTATCAGAACAGGAAAGGACGCTACTCTCCCTAAACCTTTGCTACCAACTACTTGATTTTTTCTCTCCCTGACCAGTAGAGGGGGGACATACTAAATGAAGAGCTCTGCTCAAAGGACAGATAGAAGCAGACTAAGTATGAGGCTAATGAAGATCAAGCTTCAGAGCCAATCACTTCTCCAAGCCCTTTCCAAGATTCTAGGAAATGCTCTAGCAATATGTTCATATGGTCTCATGTTTGAGGCAATTTGCACAAATATTGTATTTTGATGGGAGCCAGTTGAGAACTCTCCATTCTGTCACCTCTCCTTTAGTTGAAGTGGCCTGTGGACTGCTGGCTAAATGAGAGTTGAGTTGGGCAGATAATCTTAGAGGAATAGAATCTTTAAATATCTAGTGAAAGCATTCTTACTAAAATAAATTCCACTAAGTTTTGCCAACCATTATGCTCCAACTCACAATAGTAAGCACTGCTTTTCCTAATACCTACTCTTTTTTGCATCTTAACAAGAACAGCAGAGTATATAAGATCTGTGTTCTCAATTGCTGACTCTAAGCAAGTCCATTAATGTCTATTTCATTAAGTGGAATATTAAGCATTACTTCAACTTCAAGAAGATACTGAGAACATGAGCTCTGGGAGGAGACTGCTAAAGGGCAGAGGTGAGAAGGATATAGTCAGCACACAATCCTCTGTCTCTTTCTCTCAATTTAAAATAGAATACAGACAGGCAAATGTCCTTTGTAACTGATTTATTTTTATTTTTATTTTTATTTTTCCTTTTTATTTGTCAGATAGTGTGTACACTTGCCAGAGAAAGAAAACAGAAAGAGAAAGAGAAAGCACCCCTTAGTGGGGTGTGGTCTCATTGTAATACCCCTCCTCCCATTCCTTCCTCCTCAGGATCTTGGGCTTGTGCCTACATGCCCCGGCATATTTTTCAAGCTATTGAGAGTGGACCTAAACCACAGTGGACCATACAAGATCTGGTTCCTTCAACCACTGTGCTACAAGGGCAGCCTGTAACTGTCTTTCTTAATTACATTATTCTATCTCTTTATCATCCTTTCTAAAGATATCTTCTATTCTAAGTAAGTATGAATCTTTCCCATGAATATTTTGTAGTTTATTTATCCATATATAAATTTCAATCATGTGCCTAACAATTCCAGGCATAATGTCAATACGAGAGCCCACCTTTTTTTACACTCAAGTTGGAGTTAGGTATTGCCGATAGGATTAATTAAGAATGGTACTCATGAGGCCAGCAGATGGCGTAGTAGTTAGGTTTGAGTCCTAGACCTGGTGGCTTAAAAATTATACCTGGCACATGTGCTCGTGTGCTCAAAATTCTTTTTTTTTTTGGAGAGATTTTCACTGTAGGGCGCGTGCGCTCACCAGACAGACAGAGAGAGACATAGAGACAGAAAGCAAGAAATCATCCCCCAGGGGGATGGTCACGCCGCAATCCCTTCTCCTCCATTCTCCTCTCAGGATCTTGGGCACGCACGCACACGCGCCCGGCGTGAGTTTTAAGCCACCGGGTCCGGGACACGAACCGCGGTCGACTACGTGGGAGTCCAGCGACATAGCCATTACGCTAACTGCTGGTTCCCATGTGCTCAAAATTCTGAGAGGAGAATGGAGGAGAAAGGTTACGCAATGGCCATCCCAGTTGGGGCATGATTTCTCACTTTCCTTCTCTCTGTTTCTCTCTGTCTTTGATGAGTGCATATGCCCTGTGGCAGACAAACAAACAAAAAAGTATTCTTCATTTTAATTTGCATTTCTCACATTACTAATGAGGTTTATGTTGTGTAAATTTTTTAGGCATCTATTTCACTTGTTCTTTGGCCACTTTTCTTTATTGGATTATTTGTGTTTTTCTTAATGATTTTTTTAGGCTCTTTGCATTTTCTGAGTAAAAATCTGTCAGTAATATAAGAGATAATACCACATATCTTACATTTTTTAATCTATGATTTTTCTTCTAACTGTTAATATTTTCTTTCATTATCCCAAAAGCAGTAATTTTTGTCACAACTAAATTTATCAACCTTTCTTTTTGGAATTAGGGTTTTCCTGTCTTGGAAAGGTTATTCCTCCTCCATTTATTCTACAGGTTTTAAACACCCCCACATAAGAATTTTTAATAAAACTGGTAATTTTAAGTTGTTGTGTAAAATGAGTTCATTTTTCACAAGAAAGGCTATTTCTCACAGCACCCTATATTGAATGGCATAGTCTACTTCTTTATATAACATATCACATGTATTATATACTAAGTTTCCAAATATGTGTTCTGACCCATCAGTCACATAGTTAATCCTTAAACCTGGAGAACATTATTAATGACAGATACAGGTGACTTTATCAATAGAATGTAACTAACAAGAGGCTTTATAGTCAAGCATATGGACAACATTGACTGTTTGTCCTCCTGTTCACACCTAAGGTTCCTTAGCCAACTCATTTTGTGCAGAAGTCATCATGGGATGCTCTCCACACAGAGTGGTCCCTACCAATTTAGTGCTGCCTTCTCCACCTGCTGAATACTTCAAAGATCATTGTAAAAAACACTTGAAGGAGCCAGATGGTGGCATGGTGGTTAAGATACTTGACTTTCACATGACCTACCATGATTCGAATCCCAGACCTGGTGGCTTGATTTCTCTCTTTACCTCTCTCTCTGGTTTTCTCTTGTCAAAATTCAAGAAATAAAAAGAATAAATAAAATTTCAAAAATTAATGAAAACAATCTGGCTAAACTACCAAATCACAGATGATGGTGCCCAATTATATGTAATCCCTGAGAAAAGATCACTCCATAAAGATAGAATTTTAGAAAATATGGTGGAAGTGTCTCTTACTTAAACAAATTTCACCAATTTTTTCCAACCACAGCACTCTAGCTTATGGTGGTAAACACTGCTTTTCTTAATATCTAATCTTCTTGTATTTTGACCAGAAAGAAAGTCTCATTCAAGTTACCTACTTTTTCCCTAATTGGAATTTTTCATTTTCTACTTTTTTCAAAATGAAAAAATCCTAAAATCTTCTGAACCAAGTGCTAGAATTATTCCATATCTTCAAGGTTTGTTCAGGTTGACTCTACACTGGGAGAACATTGGTATCTACATACCTGTATTGAGTTGTCAGAAAAGTCGTGATGTATTTTGTTTCTATGGTTTCTAAAAATGTGTCATAACTTTTCTGACAACCCAATGTTTTGTCTGGTTTTGGCCTCAGAGGTTATAAGACTATGATACTGATATATGGAAAAAACTGACATTCTCTTATACATTATAAAAATTTTACCACCATAAACTAGGATCATTTAAAATATATTGGAAAACCTTCCATCTACAAGGAGTAATGGGGTGGAACTTATCAGTTTCTGTTTTGTGATCAGGAGTTAAGCTATTAATCTCATCAAGAAGTGTATTTCCCCAGTAATTTTGTCTTCCTTCCTTTTATGCTATGCGCACCTGTGGCAGGTGAGGCATCTTTTCTTGGTAATAGTCAAAAGACCATCCCTCTGTCAGGATACGCCTGAGAACCTCATCTGATGCCACTTCAAGATAATCTTCAGATCTCTTCCAAAGCAGTATCACAATTCCATTGAAATCCATCCAAGTATAAAGTTCAATTTTTAGATACAGTAAATACAAAGTTGACTGAATTTTCTTTGTAAACTTATTCTTCTTCATAGAAAAGGAGTAATTTGTCTATAAAAACAGGAAAAGACAGGAAATGTTCATATGTCCTATGCCCTATTCTTTTAACTTTATTAAGTTATATAGACTAAACAATGATTCTTTTCTTTTTTTTTTCTTTCTATAAGGTACATGCACTTGCTGAAAAGAGATATGGAGGAATATAGGGAGAAGATGAGAAAGCAGTGCCCAGAAGGAAGATCATACTGTAATCCCATTTCCTTCATTCTCCTTGCAGAAGGTTGGGCACACTTGCACAAGTGTCTGGCATGTTTTTCAAGTTGCTGAGTCTGGGACTCAAACCATGCAGCCAACCATGTGGAATTCAGTCACCTTAGCCCTCATGCCACCTGGTTGGCCTCTGGTTAAACTATGATTCTATCAGACTTGAGTCCAGAAACAAAGATTATTATTTCTTGAAATGTAGAAATCACAATGAGCTAAAAATAAAAAATAGCATTTGTAGAGTTGGCAAAATAGATGGAAATATTTTCTCAGAATAGAGAACCAATGTCATTATTTATCCTTAGCAGGCATGATGGCCTTTGAGTCTGCCATATTAATTAAATGCATATAGTGTTAAAATTGATAGTTTGAACATATTTTGTTTTTTGACATATTATCTCCAATTGTTAAACCACAAGATTGGACTGATCTTTAACTTTTACTATATTTTAATATTTTATATTCAGGACAAACCTGACTGTTACATTTAAGAACAGATCAAGTCAAACTAAATTATGGCATTTTTTGGCAGGTAACCCTTAAAACGATTGCAGTTTTAATTTTTAAATTGACAATGTTTTGCTAAAAATTGGACCTAGTAAATGTATTTGCACAAACACAGTAGCGAATGGTTATAGCTTTTACTTGAAGTTACTTTTCAGTAAACAAGAATGAAACTTTCTTTTAATCTGTTTTCTTATCTATCATTAGTCCAATAATAATTTAAAGTTGCCCATTTTTGTAATCACCTAAAGGTATTTGCCATTTTATTATAAAATGAATAAGTAAAAACTAAAAAGATGAATAAAAACATTTCCAGAGGCCCATTGAGACTCTCCGTAGGTATTTTCATGGTGTTGATTATCAATGAAAAGCAACCAAAGTCATGCAGATTTAAAAGTCAATAAATCTTAATTACTAAGCACTCATGAAATGCCAAAACAGAGCACCTTCTGTCTAAGGCTATTCTGTTCTCCTGTAGTAGGTCATAGCAGATCATAATGCCAGGGTTATGGCACAGACTGAAGATCGATAGATGGTATATATTACCAAACAGAACAGCTGAATTTGTTTTTCCTCAGCAGATGATTCTTATCTAAATAAATATTTAAGATATAAACACGTCATTAAAAGCCAAGTGGAATGTCACAAATAAAAGGTTGTCCTTTGAGAAAGTAAAAAAAGAGAAATCATGGGCAGAATAGTGACAGGGGAAGAATAAGAGAAAGAGTATATTGTAAAACTCTTTTTCACACTTTTTTCTGTCATATTTGCATTCCTTTAATTCTATTCCTATCCCTTTAGTTTAATGAAGTGAGCCAAGGGCAGACTTGAAACAAGTTGTGAGAGGCCAGGAGTGGAACAGGAAACCTGGTTTGATAAAGTAAACGCAATTGGACCAGTACTACGTCTTGCTAATAGATGGTCTGTGGACTGAATTGTTGTTAACAGATAAGCTATTAATTTAAAATAGAAATTGAATCCATCTTCTGGGATTTGTAGAAGTAATGATTTTTCTTCAATATTTCTTTCCAGATGTTCTTTGTAGAACTACAGGCAATCTTAATTTTTAAGTATTCCAAGTGCATAATTAAAGTACAGTTTCACTTCAATTTAAAGTATTAAATCTTGAATAAACTTGGAGAGACTGCTGCTCTGGCAAACTGAGAAACGTGTCTTGAATTCTTCTGATTCCTCCTTCAGCATCTGGGCAGCAGCCACTCTTCACTTTTTAAAACACACACACCTACTCCTTCCTTCCTGGCATGAGCTTGACCCTACTTTTCAGAACATAACTTCCTTTATATAATATCATTGAGGGCAGAAAGACTTTGTACTTCATTTTCCCATTTCCAATGTCAAGAAACATGTCTTACCTTGGATGTTAGCCTATGTGCTTCCTGTTATTCATTTCTTCAGCGAAGTCAATTTGTCTGCCATTTTCATCACCAAACCCTCCTAAACTCAAGAATTCCACTCAGATTGAACTGTTTTTTTCAAGTCCATGTTTTGTCATGTGCTTTATTTCATAAAATACTTTTGCTTGAAATTGACTAAAACAGAAACTTATTTCAATTCTCAAGTCATGAAATTCTTTAGGAAAGTGATGTGACTCTTCAAATGGGAAAAAGCTCCAATTCTAAATAATTGTAGAGGAGCATATTCCAATTTTTATCCACCATTTTCCTTTTACTTTCATAATTTGAATCAAATAGACACCACTAACTGTATTTATTGTGCAAAGAGACACCAATCAGCTGCTGTCAAGACTCAGGAAACGGTTCTGAAATATGATGTTGTTAATGATGATATTTAGCCATGAGTAAGATTTAAAAACTTCAGAACAAAATGCTTGGCACATGTGCTCTTCATTCATTTGCTATTTCTTGTCTACTGTTCTCTATTTCTAATTGTGTTTTTGCATTTTCAAAAATCCTTTACTTGTACCAGTAAAAGAAAGGAGCATTGAGGTAGGACAGGTGTAGTGGTGGGAGAAGGTGGTTTAAGCACATTACTTTTGAGAAAAAGATGTGTCATTCAATTCTGTTATATTATCACAATCTTTCTGAACCTCTGTAACATGCATGTCATAGAGTTGTACAATTGATGCATTAAATGCATTGGTATTTATCAGACTTTTCTATGATAGTTTTGTACAACACACAACATTGAAAACTTAGGGACTTACAGAATCATTTATTGGGTTTTCATGGACCCAGAAGATTGGGTGGACTCTTTGTGGGCCTCAACTAGACTGGACTTAAGGTTTAGATGAATTTAGACACAACCAAACTAAAGGAAGCAAAAGATACTTTAGCATGCTCTTCTCATGGCATAAGGTAGATGGTCCAAAATGAAAGGTGGAGATTGCCACATCCCCAAGGGACTTAGCTTGATATAGACACCCAGTCACATCCACTCACACTCTATTGCACAAGGCAAATCATGTGGCCAAACCCAGAGTCAGTAACGAGAAAGATTTATAAACAAATAATCCAATCTATACCACATGCAATATATTTGGCTCTCAATGACTACCTAAAAATAAATAAATAAAATAAGAGCTATGTCATTAGAAAATCACATTTTTGAGACAGCAGGTGGTGTAGAGGTTCAAGTCTTGTATCCCACATGACTGATTTCACAGTTTGAGTCCTGGACCTGGCAGCTTGAAAATCACATCACACCGATGTATGTGCATGCATGCCCAAAATCTCAAGAGGAGAATGGGGGAGAAAGGGTTATGGTGTGGCCATTTCCCCTAGGGTAATTTCTGACTCTCTTTCTGTCTCTCCAGCAAGCACATGTGCACTACAGCAAAAAAAGAGAGAAAAGTCATATTTTTACACCTAAACATTAGCGTTTTCAACTTGATTTTTGAGTTCAGATTTCTAAATATTTATTTTCAATAAAATTACTTATTCATTTATTTTAAATTTATTTATTTATATTCATTCACTTATATCATTATAGTATACAAAATGAGCTTTTCCATCCAGAATGCATTGTGTAATGGCTCAATCAAGGATATTACCATATGTGTTATCATCATTAAGAAATAATTTTCCAGGGAACCAGCAGTTAGCGTAATGGCTATGTCGCTGGACTCCCACGTAGTCGACTGCGGTTCATGTCCCGGACCCGGTGGCTTAAAACTCATGCCGGGTGCGTGTGCGTGCGTGCCCAAGATCCCGAGAGGAGAATGGAAAAGTGATTGCGGCTTGACCATCCCCCCTGGGGGATGATTTCTCGCTTTCTGTCTCTATGTCTCTCTCTGTCTGTCTGGTGAGCGCACGCGCCCTACAGTGAAAATCTCTCAAAAAAAAAAAAAAAGAAAAAAAAAATAATTTTCCATTTCTTAATTCTTATATATTTTGTTTCTTCCCTTTCCTTTTGATTTCCTACCTCTCACCCTCTGCCATGTCCCACCCTATTCCCACACTATCTCTGATAACTTCAGTTTTTTCCCATGCCTTTTTTTCCCCACATTATATTGATTCATGAAAGATCTTAATTAATCTAAATACTTTCAATAGCAAGTATAGCCGATATATACATATTTATGAACATATGTCTGACTTCAGTCATAAACATCAGTGAGTAGAATGAACATACTATAAATTAGCACCTAACTGGGGCTATAGAGCTTACTGTAGTCATTCAATAGGTATTTTTAAATGCATTTTTTCATTTCAAGAAAAACAGTTTTAACTTTAATAGACCAAAGTCAAAAATATGTTAAGACAAGTTTACTTAAGACTTAAAGCAAGGAAAAAGTGTAGAATTCCATTCAAATAGTTGGTAAAAGAACTTTTAAATAGTTCAAGAGAAGACAAAAATATTTAAACCTGGAAAACAAAGCATAGAAGAACATCAGTAATGTTTTAGTCAAAACTCATAAAATTCTATTTCACCAGTTCAGTCTCATGTAATTAATCTCTCTTCTGTTGAATTTGTAATGTTACTGCAAACTGATCTTTCCATTTAAATTCTGGAAGTTAACATTCAATGTTGTTATTGATCTTTCCAGACTTGTCCTTACCATTAAGTTGGTCATTTTCTTGGTTCTTTGTATTCTTATTTATGTGAGTCTGACTTTAGTTTTCCTGGTATAGCACTCCTTTCAGCACTTCTTGGAGAGTTAGTCTGGTGTTGGTAAATTCTTTCATGCTTTGTTCATCTGAGAATGTTTTCATCTTTCTCCCCGTATGAAGGATATTCTTGCTGGGTATAGTACTCTTGCTTGAAATTGTTTTTTATTAACCAGTTTGAATATATTTTCTCATTATTTCCTTGCTTGCAATATTTCCTATGAGAGGTCTGATGTTAGCCTGATGGGATATTCTTTGAAAGTAATTTGATGTTTCCCTTTTGTCTATTTCAGTATCTTGTCTTTGGTTTTGGTCAATTTGGCTATGATGTGCCTTGGAGATCTTCTTGGGTTGATTCTATGTGGGGTCCTTTGTATTTCTTGGGTCTGGATATTTGAATGTCTCTTTAGGTTTGGAAAGTTTTCTTTCAGGAGTTCATGGAATAGATTATAAATGTCCCTAAAATTTATTCACCTTCTGGGATATTGATTATCCAAATGTTTGGGCATTTATTTGTATCTAGTATTACTCATATATTATTCTCATTTGGGGAGTTATTTTCTCAGTCTTTTTTGTGAATCTTTCTAGGTCAGAGATTCTGTCTTTTATATCTGGGATTCGATATTCAGCATGATCTAATCTGCTTTTAATACTTTTGAGGGAGATTTTCATTTCCTGTTCTACAGCCTTCATGTCTAACAATTCCAGTTGATTATTTTCTTTTATGGTGTATATTGCCTCTTTCAGATTGTCCAAGAACTTCGTCATCTCCTGAATCTCATTGTCTCTCTTTTTCTGCATCTTCTAGAGTTTGTTGTCTCTCTTCTCTTACATCTCTGTTAAGTTTGTCACTATGAATATTCTAAATTCTTTATTTGACATTCCCATGAGTTTCCTCACATTGTTTGTGCAGAATGAGGCATTATCCTTTTCCCTTGGGGGAGAGATATTTTCTTGGCTTCTTATATTTCTTGTGCTTCTGTGGTGGTTTCTGGTCTTTAAATGGATTATACTTTATTTTCTAAAAAGGAGGAGGTGATTTGCAATCTCTCTGTAGTACCATTTTTCTTCCTTTGTGCAGCAGATCCTGTAGGAATTGAGGTACTCTGACTCTCTAGATCTTGGCATCAGGAGGGTGAAGCCCGGACAGAAAATCTTCAGTTGTCCTAGTCCCTGAAAGTGGCCACTCAGGGATCAAACGTAGATGGCTTGTGATTGGCCTGTCCTACTAGATCTTTGGGTCAAGAATGTGAAGTCTGGGGTTGAATAAAATAATTTAAATTTTAAAAGATTTTAATGTCTGGATATTAAGTGTAATTAAATCTTCCTCTTAAAGAACAAGATCTTAAGTCTAAAAAACACATACTGTTAACTTTGGCTTTTATTATGTGTTTTAGAGTAGATATAGCTTTTACTTTTTTTTAATAAATTTTTGATTTCATTGACAATCTAATTATTTATTTATTTATTTATTTAACCAGAGAGGGACAGAGTAAGAGAGAGAGGGAAATTGAGAAAGCAAACCTCCAGGTCCAGGACTTGAACCACGGTTAGCCATGTGGGAGTCCAGCACTCCCAACCACCATACCACCCACCAACCCCAATATAGCTTTTAAATATAGGTAAAATACTTATATTTTAGGAGAATTAAGAAGAGTGTTGGGAAGAATGAATATTTTAGATGAAATACGAAAAAGTCTACTCAGCAATTGAGAGAAATAGTTATTTAGGTAGGAATTTGGGAAAACGGCACAAAAAAAACCCAGGAAGAGTTAGGAGGCAGTATGATGTCAGCAGTAAAGACCCAGGTTAGTGACTGGCGTGAAGCCAGACACAAGCAGAAACGTAGGCGGCCTCTGTGAACACTGCAGTCACACACCGTTGAGGCTGGGTTCAGATCTGTTTAAGAAAGCTGGTTACTTAAGCATACTTTCTATTTGTCCATGTGCTTTGTTTATCATTTAGAAAGTCAGTAGTTACCAAAGCCTTTATGTTGTAGTTATTCCATTTGTTTAGATCCAATGAATTTTTAACATTTTCATTAATTTTTGGACTTATTCTCAGGAGAATAGCTACAGGTAACCTATGTCAAATGAAAAGCTGCACATTTTCTTCCATATTGTTGGGGTTTCCCCCAATAACTTAACTAATTAAAAAACAAATTTTGTTTTCAATTCCCTTCAATCTAGTGAAAGAAAGTGTTTAACATTCAAATTCTACGTGCACACACACACACACACATATACACATTTTTAATTGTGGTAGGTATGTATTCGCTGAACACCAGGGATTTAAATTGCTTAACTTGTGTTAAATATAATTCTTTAAAATTACCATTAAAAGTGGACCGTCGGGTTTTTGCCAACTATTTTTTCAGGGGCCAGCTATTGACAGTTGAGAAAGCTTTCATCCTCCTTCCATTAGGATGAAAAGCCTGTCTCTGACATTAATTCTGTAAATGAAAGGGTGAATACTTTTCCTTATACAATGCTCACCTTTCAACAGCCCTTCCTGGTAAACTTGAAAGGCAACCTCTAACCCAGGCACTTTGTAAAGTATTTCTGCAGATCTAGAAAGAAAAGTAATCATCAGAAGACGAAACTTAGCTAGATTCTTCATGCCACTCTGAATGTTCTTCAGAAATGTCTCTTTAATTTTAAAAGTTTGGAGTATTCTCGAGTTGTGTATATTCTGATTTAAAGAAATTAAAATACAGTGTTTCAACCTACGTGGATAGTAGTGTATAAACGAATAACTCGTTTTAGACTTACATAGGTCACTCTTACTGTGATTCACACTCTGTGTATTAAAACTATGCATAAGCCAGATCTTCATATAAGCTATGCAGAGACTAATAGAATTATAAATCCTAAATAGAGAAAACATCCATACATAGGAGAACACCAATAAAATAGAGCTTCATTCTGAAATACGATTCTTGTTAAATATGTGAGTCCTCTTTCTTTACTTTAGGAGACATTTTCCTATGGTGTTTAGAAAGTATATGCAGGAAAGAATGAATTGTTTAGATATAGATTAAATTCTTTCTCTCTCTCTCTCTTTCTCTCTCTCTCTTTGGAAGAGAGGTTTGCATTTATAAATATTAAAAGCAATGAATGGCTTAGGGTAGTAATCCTCAAATTGCTTAAACATTGAAAACTGCTAATGATAGTGAGGCATATTTGGAGATTAGTGATGCCATGTCTGAACTTTACTGTTAATATAGTCTGAAATATTTGTTGACTCTATAGCATTCATAGTTAAGATAGATTTGCCTCAATGATTTCTCTCAAAAGAAGAATTTCCACCTGAAATTCATCTCTAGTATGATATGCTTTGTATTTTGTGAATTCTAGCTCTCCCGACCACAGACTTAGACATTCAGGGACACGCATATTATTTTCTGAGAAATACAAGCTATTCCCAAAGTATCAATTCACTTATTCATGTAACATATATTGTAAATAATACAATGTGACATAAACATGATTAATTTTTTTCAAGGAACTTTTAGCATTGTTGAAGAAATACAGAAAATATATGACTGGCTGTAACTTACAAAACAGGAAGTGATAAGATTTTGAAGAAAGTAAAATAACAGCAAGAATGGCTGGCTAGATCTGTGGAAGTCTTCATGAGGAATTGTTAGGTATAGACACTCAGAGAAACATGAAAAAGAGACTTCAGGTAGTGAAAAGAGTATCAATAAAGGCACGAAATTGGGGTCAGCAGGTGGCATGGTGGTTAAGGCACTGGATTTCCACATGGCTGACCCTGGTTTGAATACTGGATCTGGCAGTTTCAAAACACACTGGGGATGTGTGTGTGCATGCTCAAATTCCAAGAAGAGAATGGAGAAGAAGGGATTTTGGCATGGCCATCCTCCCTCGAGGGGGTGATTTCTCACTTTCCCTCGCCCTGTCCGGTGCCAAGAACCTAAAAACAAAAAAGAAAGATGGAAATAAAGAGAAAGTAGAGAGAGAGAGAAAGACACAGAAGTATGTATAAAAATTATTGAATTTTGTTTTCAAATGCATACAGACTGATAGAAGATGATGTAAATATGAGTTATTATATGTGGTGATTGACAATCAGGGCAACTTCAAATGGGTGGCACAGTAAGTCATATGCAAATCTAATGATAAACTTAAAATAATTACTTATTCATATATCAAGAAAGGGGTTAAGAAGGTACCAGGTTTTAATATCAGTATGGGGCTCAGCATTCATATTTTTAGGCTATTTAATTGAAGAACCAAATTCTAGAATTAAGGAACAATGGCATTTTTTTATCTCTTAATTCTGAAATTTAACTTTCTCCAGAGCAAATTTATGAAGAGGTTTATAGTAATGATTACAAGAAACATAGGCTTTTCATGTAATTATTGCAATGTCAAAGTTCTCTTTCTTCACACTGTAATACAAAAACTCATTCTAGGTGGATCAAAGACTTGGTTATAAAATGTAAAATGTAAAGCTAGCAGATAGCACAGGAGACTTTTCCTCATGACTTTGAGATAGACAAATATTTTTCCTGCAAGTCTCAGGTTACTGCTTAATACCAACCATAAAGGAAAAGATGATAAATTGGATGACATTAAAATGAAGACATTCTGTTTATCAAGAGACCTGGCTAAAAGAGTGAAAAGACAAACTAAAGGGAGAAAGACAAAATTCACAACACACTTCATATCTAAAAGGGTTATATACTCAACATTTGCAATGTGTAATAATTATTACAGGACCACAAACATATCCACTGTCTCAAACAATTATCATTGCTTCTGTAGCAAACATTCAAAATACTACTCTAGCTATTTTTAAGTATACATTAATATGTCACCACCTATAGTCATTGTGTATGCTATAATAGTCTAGAACTCATTCTACTATCTATTTGCAATTTTGTATGTATTAACCACAGCCATATTCTATCTGCCCCTACTCATTCCTACCCTAGCTTTTGGTATCCACCATTAGACTCTCCATGTCTATGCAATTAAATCTTTCAGCTTCCACTAATGAATTAGAGCATGCTGTATTATTGGTTCACTGCTTTTCTTATTTCATGAAACCTAATTTTTTTCTTTTTCTTTTTGTTTTTATTTTTAAGAAAGATGTTTGCTATAGGGCACATGAGATCAGCAGAGAGACAGAAAGAGAGAAATCACCCCCCCCAGGGAGATGGCCACACCACAATCCTTTGTCCTCCATTCTCCTCTCAGGATCTTGGGCACAAATGCACAACCATCTGACATGAATTTTAAGTCATAGGTTCACAACTCAAACCTTGGTCAACTACATGGGAGTCCTGCGATATAACCATTATACCATCTGCTGGCCCTGAGACATAATTTCTTCCAAGCTCATCCATGTTGTGGCAAATAACAAGATTTTATCCTTTCTATGGCTGAACAATCTTACATTGTGTATGTATATCGCAGTTTCTTTACTTATCAGTTGATGGGCACTTAGTTTGATTCTTTATCTTGTCTACTGTGAATAGGACTGTAGTAAAGATGGGAGTGCAAATGTCTCTCCAACATACTGATTTAATATGTGATCCTGAGAAAACAGGATAATCATATGCAAATGAAAGAAATTAGACCCAAATCTGTCCCTGAATAAAAAAATAACTCAAAATGGATTAAGAGAAAATGCTTCAGAACATTGACTTGGGCAGAGATTTTAAAAATCCAACCTCAAAGGCATGGGCAACAAAAGCAAAATAAGACAAAGGAGGTTACACCAAACTAAACTAATCCTGCACAGCGAAGAAACAACCCTAGCCATGCCTAAAATTCAAAAACATAATGGATAAATTGTGATATGTTTATCAAAGAACAAGTTACTGGTATTCACAACAACACAGATGACTCTCACAGACATATCCAGTAAAAGAAACCGGATATAAGAAATTAGACAGTGTCTACCTATGACTCCATTTATGTTAAGATTAAAAACAGGAAAAACTAATTTTAAATAAGAAATCAGAATATTTATTATCACCAGGGAGGATGCACCAAGAAAGAAGCATAAAAGGAAAAATAGACAAATGTTTGTCTGTCCTTGAGCTAAATTTGAGTGGTTTCCACACAGATGTGTTAAATTTGGAAATTTTCTTTGAGCTGTACACTTAAGATTTTTGCACTTTAATATAGGTATGTTACATTTTAATAATAGACTGTAATAATCAATTGCATACTATCAGGTAGGGTAGAAATATATTTTTCATCATGTTCTACAGTTTTCCTACATATTACTAAAAATAGAGCATTTTTGAACACTACCTATTTTATATATTTTTCATAAAAATTCTTATCTTGAGACAGAGACTAATGGCTGATTTGAATAAGAATGAAAAGTGTGTCCTATGATAAACAGAATTGAATACTGTTTCAGCTGAGAAAAAATTCACCACACCTTGCCAAAAAAACATTATAGGTGATTTTTATCAAGTGTATAGTCAGTTACTTCTACTTAAATTAAAATTTATACTTCAAAATTACACAGCATTTTGATTAAAGCCCACTAAGTTTATAGAATAGAAAATACAAATCTTCCAGTTCAGTTATTTTAGTAATATCTAACCTTTATTGAGTATTTCCTACTTACCTGTTACTGTCTTAAGTGCTTTCATATAACACATTCTAGTACACAATGACAACACTTGAAGCTGCTCAAGTTTAATTCTGTGATGTAAAATACTGTGCTACACTGATTCCACCTCCCAAAAACACAGGACAAATTCTATTCTGATGCTTCCCCAATGGGAGATGGATTGACCAATGACATTTTGATAGAACAGTGATGTCTAAAACTATACAGTGAGTGAAATGCCTAGAGGTGAATATGTATCCACTTTTGCAAGCGCAGGGATAGGAAAACATATAAGAATAGCTCCTAATGATGCACATAAATAGAAAATAACGGCAGCATGGAGAAAACGTGACATGGCCAAAGAAGGGAATTTCTTTGCAGAAATATCTGTTAGAATAGTTTGAGTTGCACGTAATGAACACCCAGGTCAGTGTGACTCAAGCAATCAATTTATTAATTGTTGATTTTATAGCAAGAAAAATGGAGGATAGTTATTCCATTGATTGGTCAATGGCAGGGAGACTCGGGCACTGTCTGTTTTTTCGCTTGGCCAAAAAGAAAGGTCTTTGCTTTCAGGATTGTCTTGTCTTTGCACAGTAACAACTGCATTTTTAAATCTCACAAGATCTTTTTTTGTTTGTTTTGCATCTCTTTTTATCACTTAAAAGTAGAAACAAAAAAAATGACAACAAAAGTCACCCTTGCCAATCTTCCTCCTCACCTCCAGTTTTCATGTGGCCAGGGCAGAATGAAGTTGTGTGACACTAAACCCTTATCTACTAGCAGGACTAGATTACGATGACTGGCTTTCACTAATCAACACTCACCTCTGAGAATGCCAGTTTGACAGTGTGTGAAAGGGTGGGTATCATCCATAAATTGGAGGTTATTGGCTTGGAAGTAAGAAAGTAGAAGCCTGGCTGTCTGTCGGTTAGGCAACCAACCATGTCTGCCACAAGTAGTAATGCTAAAAGCTACCATGGTTTTACAAGTAACAGCCTTTGCCACAAACCAAACGGTCATTTTTACATGACTTTTGTGTGCTGTCTACACACAGATTTCTCAACCAGAAATAAAAATTTGAACAATATCACCTTCGAGTATTCAGTACTATTGTTTGATATTACTCTTTAAAATGGCTTTTCCCACATATATCCCAAATCAGGGTGACACCATGTATGCAAGGACTTCAAAAAGCTCATGGAAAACATGTAATGCCAAAAAAAACCCCAAAAAACTACTCATGGATTTTTAAATTTTTTGCAGCAAAAAAAACTTTCACTCCATTCTCCCGTAAGCTTTTTGAAAGTCTCTTGTGTTTTTAAAATTTTACTTTTATTATTATTATTATTTTTAAAAAGTTTAATTGCTGTACATCACTTGGTTTGTAAAAAGAGTTGCCTCAACATGACATACTTCTCAGACCAGTCCAGTTGAGAATACTATACAAGTTATCGTCAACAGATAATACACCATTTCTGGGTCCCATCATCACCTCATGTTATTGAGTTGTTAATATTTGACATGGTGGACATATTAACAATTGTTTTATATTAAAATAAAACCTGCAAGGAGAAGGGTTGACATTCAAACCTTAGAACCACATAAGTCTTTTTTACTTGTAAGCTTTTAGATGTTGAATTTGTACATGTGTATAAAGTTGTATCATTGAAATATTCAAGAATTACCAATGAATTTATCTTCATTTCCTGACCCCTACTATTTTCCTATTTGCAATATTTTGAAAGTGTTTCAAGCATTGTTATGATTTTTAATATTTTTTAATTGCATGCTCAGTATATTTTTAATATCACTTAAAATTGCAGTAAAGAAGCATGTTCTCCATCCACTGTTAACAAATTACATGCACGTGTGTGTGTGTGTGTGTGTGTGTGTGTGTATGTGTAATTACTATGAACACTTTGGGAAGTGTTTTTGTGGGGGGGGTACCTTCCATCAGGTTCTAGGAGAGAAAGCCAGTTTTCTAAACCCTATGATTGAAAATTATGACTACTTGAAAATACCAACTTAATCTGTTTTGTGCTTAAGCTGCTATAAAATTGTAAAATTTCACCCTCTGTGAAAGTGTTATGTGCACCAAAAATCTTGCTTTCTGCATCCTTGGTGCATGTGATGGCTCCCTTTTTGTGAGAGGAAGCAAGATTTCACATTCTCTCCAGGCTTAGGTCTGAATTTTAAGTTTGATAAATACAATGTAGTTGGATGTTAGAAAGAAACAGCAGTCGAGCTAATTTGAGAATCACTAACAGAACACTTTATTTGGTCATATGCTATATATTCCAGCATTTAGAAATAAGGAAAATTGAGATTACTCATTACACAAAGGAAGCAAATTAAATAAGTATATTTTAAATTTAGAAAAAAGTGCCTGAGGACCAGCAGTTGGCGTAATGGCTATGTCGCTGAACTCCCATGTAGTTGACCACGGTTCGAGTCCTGGACCCGGTGGCTTAAACTCATGCCGGGCGCCTGTGCGTGCCCAGGATCCCGAGAGGAGAATGGAGGAGAAGGGATTGTGGCATGGCCATCCCCCCTTGGAGGGGGGATTTCTCACTTTCTGTCTGTCTCTTTCTGACCAGCGCACACGCCCTATAGCATAAACCTCTAAACAAAAAAAGTGCCTGTAGAAGCAGGACCACCCTCAGTAGGGCGTGCTTATAGGAATTTAAAATTAATTTTTCAACTGCAGATTACAACATGGGCAACAGGGAAACTGATGATCTCACTATTCCAGGGCTAGAGACTAAATTCCTGTCAACTCATACAGATAAATTAGTAGAGGATACCTCTTATACCTCGTATATCAAGTCAGTACATGTGTACGTACGTCATTGGGGGGAAAACAACTGTTATGGTCACTTTGGGAAGAAATGCTGCATGTTTTATGGCTGCCTTGGGGGCTCTCAACTTTCAGGCAATCCCGGATCAAAGATCCCATCTTTCTGTGAAACCTCTTCCCATCTGGTCCTCATCAAGGTTTAACAAAGCTAAGAACAGCTTCTCCATTCTAGATACTAGGTTCTGGAAACAGATGCAGACCCCTGGAGAAAACAAAAGGAAACGCACCCTTGTCTGCCCAGTCCCTTTTCGTGTGTCCCAGGCGGAAGGTGTTAACAACACCCCCACACCCACCCTGTGCTCTAAACTGCAAGGGCTTGAGCGACTTTTAGCATCTCATTAGGAACGAACTAGGAGGCTGTTTGAAAGCTGGGATGCCATAAGGGGCGGGAGGAGCTGGCGGCTCTGCTTGCACACCTACCCCTGGTCGAGACGGCCCGCTCCATTCTCTCTGACGCCCACAGCACGCCTTCAAAGACCGGGCGCCTGGGAGACAAGCAGGGCGGGCCTCGGCCAGGCTGGGCGGAGATGGGGTGGGCGAGGAGGGGCGCTCACGTCACGTGCGCGCTCAGGGACAGCAATAAATGCCCCGGAGCGCGACGGCGCGGCGGAAACGCTAGGCGCCTTCCTCTGCGAGCCCCAACTGTAGCGAGGAGGGGCGCGAGGTGGCCGCCAGCCTGCGCCGCCGAGACCCGCTCGTGTCCCCGCCCCTCGCTCCCGCAGATAATGCTCAGAGACTGCCCGGCGCCCATCCTGGCCAGCTAACTGCTCTGCTCCCTTTCCGCACGGTCTAAGTTTGGAGCGCTTTGCCTGCCACTTCGTCCAGTTCTGAAAGGAGCCCTGAGAGGCTCGC
>NW_006160189.1:2057031-2083354 GCF_000334495.1 Tupaia belangeri chinensis | reverse complement strand
GTCCTGGTGGGCTCCGCTCACGCAGGGAGCGTCACGCTGGAGTGGTAAGGACCGCTGAAACGCATCTCTGGGTGGTCGGGCTGCCACTTTTTCCTGTCCCCCCTTTTCTTTTACGAACTTACTTTTAAAGAAGAAAAAAAAGGGAAAGCTTGTAGAAAATATCCAGGCACGGACTCGGGGTGGCTGCTCCGGAGAGTAGCAGCAATGGAGATGAGCGAGGCTTTCTCTCCTCGGTGACTGTGGGTCCGTGGCGCGCTTTGCTTTGGGTTCAGTGTGCGGTGTGCGCCTGCGGCGTAAGGCAGGAAAAGCTCCGGAGTTGCCCTGCGGGTTGCTGGCCTTCTCGGGCGCAGGCCACCAATGAGGCACTAACTTTCCAGGGAATAGTGATTTGAATTCTGACTTGTGCATAGATAGGAATAGATCTCCCCCAGCGACCCAAATCATTCATTTGCAGGTCTCTGGGTCCTCTAGATGTACCCCGTGGCTGCTTGTATAAATTGCATTTTGTACTTAAAAGAAAAAATCCACTCTTAATTTAAGAACGTTGTGGATATTATGAATGTCTGGGACAGAGATAGGGCAGTAGAATAAAGTACCTTAAGTAATAAAGCCATACCTTTAAATATCTCTGTAGAGAAATGTAGACCTCTACATTGAAATAGAACATTCTGGTTATACCTTTTGGAGGATACATGTACTATAGAGCTGTTTAAAGTCTCGTAGGTCAAATTATTTTCAATCTTCTCTGGGCGGTTTGCCATTTACTTTTTGCCTCTTGCATATTGTTTTAGAAACTATAGCTGTCTGTTTTGCCGAAACAATGTATTGTGAAATGTCCTCTCGAAGAAAAAAGTGGGTTGGAGATAAGTTAATTCAAACAGTCGTTGTCCATTTGCTGGCATTAATACAGAAAGATCAACTGGCAGATACCCTTTGTAACTGTCGTTTTGCTTTTGTTACTAGAAAATCAATATCTGTTGTTATTTTCATCTTAATCACGTGACAGGTCGTTATAGCCAAAAGCCGTGGAAGAGCCTGTCTTGGAGATTTTCCCAGGGAAATCCTGAGGTCATTCATGATGAAGTGTGCCGCAAGGGAGTGGCTCGGAGTAACCGCAGTGCTATTCATGGCTAGAGCTATTCCTGCCATGGTAGTTCCTAATGCCACTTTATTGGAGAAGCTTTTGGAAAAGTACATGGATGAGGATGGTGAATGGTGGATGGCCAAGCAAAGAGGGAAAAGGGCCATCACAGACAATGACATGCAGAGTATCTTGGACCTTCACAATAAATTACGAAGTCAGGTGTATCCAACCGCTTCTAATATGGAGTATATGGTAAGGACTATTTTTTTTTCCAAGTGGTATGTACAAAAGAAATAAATGTTCATCAATGTTTTTCAGCTACCACACTAAATTCACTCATGCTACTCTTTCATCCACTTTTTTTCTCTATGAAATAAAAAGCTTGCTTCTGTGAGTATCTTTCTCTGCATATTCTTCTGTTAGTGGACCTATTCTGTCTAAGAACTCTGAATTTCAGAGTAGAACTAAATACCATAAGATGCTATGTTCCATGAAGTGTTCTATATTCTGCTCTTACTCTTCTGGAAATGGTGAAAAGCTGGTGTATTTGCTTTTAAGGAACTGAGTAGGACAGTTGCTTTCTAGTTCTTAACTGATAGAACCTTCTTATAAATGATGGATCTGAAAACTTCCAAGACTAACATTTTGAAAGAATCTTCCTGAATTCCTGATATACATTAATGGGCTTTAATTTCTTACTCATATGTAAATGATATAATAAAGACTGCCTTATAGGGATTGATTTTTGTCTAAAGGTGCTTTAACAATGGCTTTTTTTTTCCTTCTGGATTTATCATTGGTGAAAACAAGCCTAGACACAAGATTAAATAAACCTCTGTAACTTATCCTCAATAATCTTATATTTACTCAGAGTAAATTAAGCCTGCTTAGGAAACAAAATTATTTCCTTGACTATTAGCATGTAACTCATTAGTATACTATTTAATACTCCACATATTTAGAAAACTTTTCAAAAATATTACTTCCGTGAATTCGAAATGCACTAGCAGAGCCTGATAATAAATAGTAAATATTATTTAATGATTCTTAGGAATAACATCTCTCCTTTGGAAACATTTCAGAGTGCAGTTCGTTTTAATACATTTTGTCGTTTTCTTTTATTCCAGTATTTATATTAGTTTTTCTTGTTATTCTCTATTTAGGTAACTTTCATGAAACATGGAAGATATAAGTTCCTATCACCCATTAAAAATAAGTCATTATATAATTTTAACTTTTATTGGGAAAAAATATTTTATCCTAAAGGAAGTAGCACTCAGTAGAACTCATCAAAGAGTCAGAATTAGGACCCAGGAATTTGGATCCCTAGTTTAAATTCTGGTGTCAACACTCTCTAGCTATGTGACGTTGGACACCGACTAATCTCGTTCTACTTTAGTTTCCTTGAGTTGAGACTAGTCTATGTTCTCACCTCAAAGGGTTGTTGGGAAGATTAAATGTGATAACTTGTGTAAAGTTTAGGTTTATGAGGCATGCTGCAAGGACTCAGTAAATAGTATTAAGATATATATGTCTAATTCTATGTCTCCTCATCCTGCTTTAATAGGATATCTAATTGAATTATTAGCTCATTTCAAAGTTCTGTGCAGAATATGTCATATTTCTGCAACTTGTGTATTTTAAAGTGTTTGTCCAAAGTGAGAAATTCTATGACTTCTTCATCTGTGAACCTTCAAACAGAAAGAGTCAGTCATGGACCTTTTCCAACTAAGACACTGTATGCTTATTCCATGTGGATAGGTATGCATTTGATTTTTATTTAAATTAAGAAAGAACTTGGGAATTCTAATCCACCCACACATACATACACACGCACACACACACCCCCTGAAAATATATTTATGTGTATTTCAAGTAATGGGGAAATCATGAAAGAACAATTCTGTGATTCATTTTCATATCTGTCTTCAAAAAAAACCCCCCAAAAAACAAAAAAACAAAACCCTGCCTATTGTGTGATGGCTGGTCTGGGATATTTCTGTTGAGTTTCTTTCTAGTTTCACTCATGTTATTCTATCTTTGAAATGTAGATTCAGGAAACAGCCAGGGTTTATATTGCGTTGCCCTTAGATACTGTTAGCACTGGAACTGTGTCTTGGCCGTTAGCTAGGCTGCAAAGGAATTCATTGTCCAGCTGCAACACTGGACCACATTTCTAGAACATAGATTTCAGAGGAAATCTAAAAGACCAATACTACTTTATTTGAAATATTGTTGACTTACATATATTGTAACACTGTTAAGTACAGATGTTGCTACGTCTGATCAAAATACAGTGTATTCAAATAACTATTTTAAATGTGTTTTTTTTTCCCCTGAGAAAACAAAATTAAAAACTGGCTAATGAGCTGTAAAATCTGTTTCCTGTAAATCTGCAGTCTCCTATGATAAGTGTGACCACTTCGGATTGCTTAAACCCTCTATATCATTTCACATTAAATGTTGAATAAGTAGTTACCTTATTTATCCTTGGTACTTATTTGGGGCTTCTCTTTGCCCCCGAACCCATGGCAATGAACCCACATTCACATTTATTAACATTACATCTCTATCCCTACTCGTATCCTCATTTAAAATTCAGGGTTAAAAATTGTCTCTACAAAGTCATATCTTCCCTTGAAAAATTTATAGTTTGAGAAGAAAGAATAGACACATTTGAAAATTTTGGAGTAAGCAAGGGGTCCAACCATTTATTCATGTCTACAAATAATGCCAAGGGAACTCAACATAATGGAATAGTCCTAATCAATGGGGAAGATGAGATTTATTTTGTTTTTTGACATGGTCAGGATTACGAATTATAGGCAAGAATGGATGGCATATGTCAATTAGATGAAGCAGAATAGACTTAGGCAGGGTGTCAGGAATCAGAAGGGAGATTGCATTAAATTTATGAAAACCCAGATGTGGTAGAATCTGGAAGAAGGAAAAATGAGTTATTGATGGTAGAAATTGATGATCCTAAGAAGGAAGTTTACCTTCATTTAATGTAGAGTGATTGAGAAAATGGCGCTAGTAGGTCCAGTGAAGCTGTTGCTGAAGAGGCGATGGATCTTAAAGGAAGAAAGACTGGGTTTGGACTGAGAGAGCAGCGGGCTCACATTTTGTCTCTGGAGCTCACTGGTGTGTGTGAGCTCTGACAGCAACGTTCTGGGCATTGTGTTTGGACTTGGTAAAATTGGTGGAAGAATATAAACCCCATAGTTTGGAATGAGGTAAGACATCCGATGCTGTTGAACTGGTTCACTCTCTTTAAGTCCTTCCTTTTATAGATTTTAAAACCCCATCAGTTGGTTCTTACATCCCCATGTTCTTGTTTCCTGCTCGTCTCTTGAGTGTGTCCCCCAAGTTTTTACTTTTGTCTTTTGTCTATCTATAGGGCCTTATTTACTCCTTTGACTTTAAAGGCCATTGGATATTCATGGCTGCGTATTCTGTCTTCACCCAACAATCCTGTTTTTGAGCTTCATTTTTTAAATTTCCTGTGGTCTGGCGGGTCACACCCGTGTAGTAGTACTCTACATGTACTTCAAGCTGAAAATGTCTACAAATCAAATTAACTACCTATCTTTTTCCTTCACCTTACCTGCTACCTTCACCCTTTCTTCATAATGCTTTCTCCATGAATGTCATCAATACCTCCTTAGCTCTTTAGTAAACAAAGAAAAATGGATACATTAACCCTTGCACCCATTTTCATTGAACAAATACAAACACACACAAATGTACAGTTGTCAACTTCTGTCGGTTTGGTTTCAGAAATGTCATGTGAATATCACTCTTTTATCCTCATCTTTGCTCATTTTCTCACACCTACATTGTTACCACAGCTTCCCACACAGAGAGTGTATTTGTCTATTTTTACTTTCTGACTTAGCCCACCCTCCCTCATTAAAGTTGAATTTCTCCTTCAACAACACTGTGCTGATCTCTCACCTGAACAATGTTCTCTTGACTTCAGACTGCTTTCAAAGTAAAGGCCCTCATGAGCAGCTTATATAAGGAAGCATGTGTAGTTCAGTCTTCCCTGTGACTCTTAACTTCTGTGTCTGTATCTGAAGTTGGATTCCCATTGAACTATTCACTGTCCATGCTCTGTGTCTGCTTATTCAGTGTCCTCACTGTGCCTCGAACAATCGTGTTTCCTGTCTCCTTCTAACTCACTTATTTCTCAAGACGAAGCTCAAACATTGTCATTCCTGTACATCTTTCTTGGGAATAGATTTCCTTGCCCCACTCAAAGTATTTTATTGATACTTACTATAGTATCAGTCTTACTGCAATAAAATATTTACATTTTCATTTCCAAAACTTTGAATCTTTATTTATCTTTAATCCTTATTTATCTTTATAGCCCAGGACCTGGTAAGTACCTCGGTAACTATTTGTTGATTGAATATTGCTGAATGTACTATAAATTGTGTTGAAAGAAAGGGAGGGATGGAAAAATAGATAAGATTATATATGAGTCAAATATGGAGAATAGGTAATTGAGAGGAATTAAGAAAGTTATGGAAGGAAGGATATATTAACACCAAAGACATGAGGTGGGAAATTGGAAATACATGAGAGGAATCACAAATGCTTTAAATAAATCAGGAGTTTTGTCTTTTTTTTTTTTTTAAGTATTCATGGGATGCTAAGACTTGTCTTATAGGGTTACTGAGCTGATAGTGAAGATATTTAAATATTTAAATATTCTGAAATTGAAAAAAAAATGAATTGGTGAGTATTTACCAGTTGTTACAGATTTTTAACACAGAGTCTCTGAAACACGGATGTTCTAAAATCCAAAATAGTTTTCTATCATACAAAGTATGCTTAAGCCTCAACTATACTTAAATAATCAGGACACTTGACCTAAAAAGGATCCATGGACCAGGACCAGCAGTTGGTGTAATGGCTATGTCGCTGGACTCCCATGTAGTCGACTGTGGTTCAAGTCCTGGACCCTGTGGCTTAAACTCATGCCGGGCGCATGTGTGTGCATGCCCAAGATCCCAAGAGGAAAATGGAGGAGAAGAGATTGTGGCATGGCCATACCCCCTAGGGGGTGATTTCTCACTTTCTGTCTCTGCCTCTCTCTTTCTGACAAGTGCATATACCCTATAGCAAAAACCTCTAAAAACAAAACAAAACACCATGGATCAACTATTTAGACTATTCTTTTCTATTGCTGCTGTTTCCATGACTTTGCAAGAATTGCTGGTAGGCCCCCTGCTGGGTGGGTCAATGGCTGTGTGTGCTTACTCTTCACCTCACATATGAGTGAAGACATGGGCAGAATCTTAGGACAACACTTCCCTAATGTACAGCACATGCATCAGAATACCTGTTCTTTTGCTAGGCAACCAAAAGCCATGAGCCAGAACAGCCAGTGGTACTTTCACTGTTTTGTGTGAATTGATGCAAACCAAGTGTCTCACTTTTCTAAGGTTATGCCTAATATAGGAAATCATATTTGTTCGTTTGTTTGTTTCATTTCTCTTCTATGTTTTCATATATCATTTAATTCCAGAAACTGGATGTGGGACACCCTAGCTTATTTAACAGAGTGATGATAGTTTGGGCTATGCAGAAGTGATCTTTAGCTTTTCAGTTGATCCATTTACTCTCATAAAAATCCGTGTTTTCTGGCATTATTTGCCATCCAGGGCAGTTCAGTAATAAATGCGGTGTTTGTTTTAATCTTGCTAAAAATTTCCAGAATTCAATACAATTAAAGTTTTATTGCAACTTTTGATTTCTGAAACAATACTTTTCATTCTGTATTGTCTACTGATCCTTGTCTGGTCATTTTTAAAAATTAAATATTTTTGTCTTTTATTATTGCAGAGTATCTATATCTACTCAAAGATATATGAAATCTGTTTGTTTATTCAAAGACTATCATCATTATTTAAAGTTACTAAATTTCTTTATTCTAAACTTAAAATAACTTGGTCAATTTCCCTAAAATGTTTTTACTTTACATTAATAGTATATTTAGATACAGTAAAGTTATGCTTTATGTGTCTTTGTCTACAGAAATTTTAAAGTTTACAAACCTTAATTTGAAGGGTTTTCTTTTGTTTGTTTGGGAGAGATTTTTGCTATAAAGCATGTGTGCTTACCAGAGAGAAACAGAAAGTGAGAAGCCACTAGTCTGGGACTCAAACCACAGTTGACTACATACATCTGCTTGTCCATTGAATCTTTTTTTTTTTTTTTTTAATGTATTGAGATCTTAATCTTTTGGGGAGAATAGGATGGAAGGTGGAGATTACACCATAGATAGCAATACCTTCAGGAAGAAAGTAACATTACAGCCCAGTTCCATTGAACTTAATAATTACTCTGGGGTTCTGGGACACTGAAAAGTCCTTCTTAAATGCAAGTAATAAATCTAGAGCTTTAGAAAGGCAAAAAGATAGAAATAATTTTAACAGGGGGGTGGAATGCCCAGAGCGAGAAAAATGTCACAAAATTTCGGGATCGTTATTCATTCATTCATTAAACATATATTGGGAATTTACTATATACCAGGTATTACTGAGGGTTCAGCAATAATCACAGTAAATATTCTTCCTTGCACAGCATAGGAATGAAGGCGTTGAATCCTCAGACTCAGCAACAGGGCCTGTGTGGTTGACAAAGAGCAGCTCGGGCATGTTTAAGGAAATGAGGTCAGAGATTTAACTGGGAAGGGCAAGATTCAGTTCATTGTAAAGACTCTCACTTTTAGTCTGAGTGATGAGAAACTGTTTGACAGATTTGAACAAAAGTAGCATGGTCTTCAGCAGTAATCACAGTAAATATTCTTCCTTGCACAGCATAGGAATGAAGGCGTTGAATCCTCAGACTCAGCAACAGGGCCTGTGTGGTTGACAAAGAGCAGCTCGGGCATGTTTAAGGAAATGAGGTCAGAGATTTAACTGGGAAGGGCAAGATTCAGTTCATTGTAAAGACTCTCACTTTTAGTCTGAGTGATGAGAAACTGTTTGACAGATTTGAACAAAAGTAGCATGGTCTTATCAGTTGAATCATGTTGGCTTTCTTGAGAATGGACGTTAGGTGGTGGGAGGAGGAGCATGGCTGTGAGCAGGGAGACAGGGCAACTGCAATAACTTATCCAACAGTTAATGGTGACTAAGGAGTAGGGTGATGGCTGTGCAAATAGTGAGAGCTGGCAAGAGTATGGATACCAATCTCTGTGCATTCATAACATTAAGCTTGAAAAGTTCAAGGATGCCTTTCTGCAAAACTGTGAAATTGACTTGGCCAGCCGGGAAGCCAGTAGGCTGAGCTTTCCTGCAGCTGGTGCAAGATCTACATTCATCCTAGGTTTGGCTGCAGATTGGTGGCAGTTTCTACTCAGGTTTAAATATCAGTGGGAAGATTCTGAGTCCTTCCCCTTGCAGAGACTTCCAGAATTTTTTCAGAGATTCCAGAATCCACCCAGTTATTTAGTACCCATTTTACCAACGTAGTCTTAAGAGATTAAAAGACAGACTCCAGTCTCTACGTCTTCATTTTTCACCTGGTCTACCTTTCTTCCCCAAACCCAGTCTCCTTCCATAAACAGCAAAAGGTGAAAACTTCAGCATGAGAAGAAGAATAGGGCCATAGTATAGTTCATAGCCAGTAGTCACCAATTGTCAATCATGAGGTATGTCATTGGGATTTTTTTTTTTTCATATTTGAGGTAGCACAGACAGATCTGAATGTGAGATGTGGTTATACACGTTGTACATTTTTTACCTGCGGAACTAGAAACAGTGGTATTATGTTTTCTAAGATGAAGAACAATATGGAGAGACTAGCTTTTGGTAGAGAAAGCTGGAGCCCAATTTCTGATATACTCCTTGCAATTTACCTTGGATATCCAGTTGAATTTCTCAAGTATGCAGTTAAACATATGGCAATTAGATATAGGTGATCCAACTTTGAATATGAAGTTAGGATTTGTCAGAAGTTAGATGGTATTCAGAGTCTCCAAGATAGATGAGACTTTAAGGAATAAGTGTAGATGGTGATGCTCAAGAAGTAAATATTTGTTATGCTTTAAAGTGTGGACACTGGGAAAATGAGGAAAAAAACACAAAGAGAATTAAGAATTAGGGTGAAACCAGGGGAGGAGCATGTCCTGAAGAAAAATAAAGAAAGGAAGAAAGATGGTCAGCTCTGTCAAATGCTGCTTATAAAGCTCAAATAAAATGCAGATAAGACCATAGTATAGTGTATTTGACAAAATAGCGGCCATTGGCGATCTGATAAAAACAGGCGAGGTGCAATCACAATTATTGGAAAGTGGTTCAAAAATGGGATAAAAGGGGAACCAGCAGTTAGTGTAATGGCTATGTCGCTGGACTCCCACGTAGTCGACCACGGTTCGCGTCCCGGACCCGGTGGCTTAAAACTCAATTCAGGCACGTGTGTGTGCGTGCCCAAGATCCCGAGAGGAGAATGGAGGAGAAGGGATTGCGGTGTGACCATCCCCCCTGGGGGGTGATTTCTCGCTTTCTGTCTCTCTGTCTCTCTCTGTCTGTCTGGTGACTGCACGTGCCCTATAGCGAAGAAACCTCTCCAAAAAAAAAAAATGGGATAAAAGAAATTAGCATGCTTACTCATTCACTTATTCATTAAATATGCAACATCTCCTATGGGTCAGGTAATATCCACAATATTTTTAAAAGAATATTTTATTTAACTTTATTTATTCATTTATTATAATTTGACCAGAGAAAAAGGAGAGAGAGAGAGAGAGAGAGAGAGAAACTGAGAAGGCAAGCTACTAGGTCCGGGACTCGAACCATGGTCGGACATGTAGGAGTCCAGTGCCCTTACCTGCTGGTCCCAATATCCACAATCTTAACTCTTCCCTAAACAAAAGTTTTCACCTTGGTTTTACAGGAGATGATTGGATTAGGAAACATATCTCAAATTTTCTGACAATGTATAGGAAAATGCAATTTCTTTGCATGATATTTTTTGTAATTAACTTTACTGTATGCCTTCCTTAACACAAAGGGACTTCAAAATGTTCATGGAAGATGAAATTAAAACACAAGTTTATTCTAATTCAAAAAATGTTTCCAAGTAGTATGTTCAGAGTATTTCCATGAACTTTTTGAAGACACCTCATGTAATCACAAATAAGAGCAACTCCTGGTTCAGGAACACTCTCTTTACTATTGTTCAAGCTGTGTTCTTTCATGTGATCTTTACATGAATTTAAACAACCAAATAATTACACATGTTTTAAAATTTAAATTCTTGTATTTTCATAATTTTTACTAAGTTAAAGCAAGTGTTTTTAAAAATTATAATGTCATTATATGTATATAAAAATATATACACACATATATACATTTATATACATATATACATAAAATATTTTGGTCATGGTAAAAAAAATAATTCAAATAATAATTGATTATCTGATAAAGATATTACAGTATTTATGTTCAAGTAACCCTGTTTTATTTCTTTAACTATTTGCTGTTTTCATAATTTAGGAAGCTGCAGCAAGGCCCTTATCATGGATTAAAATAATTTGCTGTTTTCACTGATAAATGTGTGTTTAACAAAATGCATTTGTGGACTGGCCCCAGAGCTCGGTGGTGAAGGGAGCTGGATCTCACATGGTCATGTCACCCTTCAAATCTGGGCCCCAGTGTCTTAAAATAAGAGTTTGGCATGTGTACATGTACTCTCAAAATGTTGAAGGGGTGGAGAAATGGAAGAAAAAGGACTGTGGTGTGCTCATGCTCTGTGGGGGCTGGGGTGCTTTCTCTCTCTCTACTTAGTGAAAGCGAGCCGAGGGAAAGGACAGAATGACGGGCATGAGGCTAATCATTCTGAGTAGCTGGGAAAGGCTTCTCAGGGTGGGTGACGTTTGAACCAAGAGAGCTGGATTACAAGAAGGCGTCAGCTACACAAAGATACAGAGATTATATTTCTAGGCAGAAGGAATACCAGCCACAAAGTCTTTAAGTCAAGAATAAAGTTGGCATTTCCTAAAGAAGGCTAATATGGTTAAGATTTCTTCTGTAATGAGGAAGTGTTAGAAAATGAAGGAGATAGGTAAGCATGGGCCAGAATCCTTTGGGACCTTCTACATGAAAAGAAATTTGGATTTTATTCTGAGTGAAATAGAAAATCATTGGACAGTTTCTTGCAAGAGATTGTCCTAGTTTTTTTTTTTTAGTTCTGAAAAGTCACTGTGATTACCCACTAGGGAATGGTTTTAAGGAAGGCCAGGGCTGACAGCTGAGAGGTGTGTTAAGAAGCTATTGCTGTATTCTGAGTGAGGGAGAGAGGTGACTGGACCGGGTGATAGTGATAAAGATGGAGAGAGGTAGATGGTTTCAGGGTACATACTGATGTACGCTGATTGTTGCTGACTCGTTTTGCTGATCGTTTAAATGTGAAGGGTGAAGGACAATAGGAATCTGTAATATTCTTAGGTTTTGGCTAAATACCTCACTAGATTGTTGAAGCATTTGTAGAGACAGGAGGAAAGAGAGATAAGAGAAGTTGAAAATGAAATAAACAATCTTTCTTAAAAAAAAAAAAGTTAATCTTTTTAAAGAGCAAAAACGACAGTAAGGGAGGCTGCTCCTCCAATGGTATCTTCACATCGTGACATCCCCAGCTTCAGCCAACCCTGGAAGGGGGATGCATATCCCTGGTGTACTCAGGGGATTCTGAATGCAAAACCAGAACCTTCCCGTGCCAGCCTCTCAGAAAATTTTGAATTTTACTGCTTCATCCAACCTAGGAATTTTCTTTTTTGGCTTGAGGTGCCATACTGTCTTCACTTATATCTAATAGTAAGTAGAAAGATGGGACTCGAGATAAAAAATGTGGATTTAGTGTAGATACTAGGAACATCTGAATGGAACTGACTGAACAGGGAGACGCTGGCAAAGAAGCTGAGAACAAGTGGACTGAAGGAAAGAACAGAATAGACTGTGTGTTCTATAAGCCAGGGGAGGCGTTCAACACAGGTGAACTTAACTGTTTTCAGCATGTTGAGAAGACGTGCAAGATGAGGAAGCGCCAATGGTGTTTTTGTCAATGTGGAAGGCTCTGGTGACCTTCCTACGAGTAATTCCAGTGGTGGAGTCTGCCCAGAAGCCATAAGGAAGGCGTAAGAAGAGAACAGGAGGTGAGGAAGTGAAGTATCTGACTCCTGGAGTTGACGAGATGCCATGGCTCTGAAGGAGAGCAGAGAAATGAGATAACAGCTAGAGGGCACTATGGGAAAGCTTTTATGTTTGTTTTCCTGTTGTCTTTTAGGGAGAGTGCTTATAGGTTGATGAGAATGAACAAGTTAGGAAAGCGGTTGTCATAGGAGAGAGAAAATAAAACCACAAAGTCAGTTCATTTATACCAAGAGGAAAGGATGAGGCTGTGGATGTAGAATCAGGTAGCTCGATGTCTTTGATGTAGAAAAGAGGAAGGAAGTTTCATGTAATATTTCCATTTTCCCAGTGAACTGAGAAACAAGATCATTAGCTGAGATGGAGAAGGCAGGAAGGAAGAGGGTCTGAGGGGAGCACGTATATAACATTAATTTGGAGATACTGCTTAAGGATATACGGAGTCGATTATATGGGGGCTTCTGAGGTGCTTTCAGTTCATTTCTTTCACTGTGCTTTGAGTTTAGAGATCTAATAGATTTGGAAGAAGTTTCCTATAGCGTACCAAGGTACTGAAACAACTCAGATAAATTATAGTAATAATGCCTTCTGTGGTTTGCCACGGGTCCCACCCCTCTACCTAGTCACTTCACACAATGTCACGTGCTGACATAGGGAAGCATTTGATTAGAAAACTCGTGGAGGTAAGAGACGATCAAGGACCCTTTAGTGGCTGATTGATTTTTAAAGTATTCAGAGATTAGGTTATACAGATCTAGTATAGATACAGACCAAATCACGTGTTTGAGGTTCACATTGCAAACTGAATGCTAAATACAGATAGCTGTATAGAAACTGTAAAAATTCCATTAGGGAGCTGTTGCTCCAAATATGTAACTTGGATTGGTGGTTTACAAAAATTGAACTTATTTAGATAAGAACCTAAAAGTGGTTCAGTGACTCTTGTTCTTGAATTGTTAACAAACTCAATAACATGTGACTAAGGCAGCTCCTTACACATGGGGAAAAGGCAAGACTTTCTGTGTTGATAGCTCAACAACCACAAAAGCAAAATGTAAACATGGACAAAATCTGTTGAATAGGTTGTGCACACTTTATAATTTAAATTTTTGACCGAAGACTATTTGGATCACTTGGATATATGGATAGAAAGTGTTTTCCATGGAAAAACAAGTAGTTATGATTTAGGGGGTAGAAATTAGAGGACTTAAGTCTGATACCACTTAAACTTTAGTGTGAATTTGAGCCCTCTGGGAATCTTGTTGAACTGCAGGATTTGGTTTAATTCAGTAGATCTGAATCAAATCATTCTATCATTCTGTGTTCATTCAATCATTCTGTGTTCCTAATAAGTTCATGGGTAATATGGCAGCTGCCAACCTGGGAACCCCACGTTGAGTAGAAGGCTTTAGGCTTACTGGAGATGGAGAGGTTAAATTTGAGACATGAATAGTAGACTCTAGAATGCAGATTATTTTCTTCTCTGAGCTGTACATCATCCTTCTTTTTTTTTTTTTTCTCATAATGTAGGAACTCTAATTATTAGTGCAAAGAAACAGAAACTCCTTTTTATTACCTTTTAGGAAGTACAGAGGATCCAAAAAGATAGAGTGACTTGAACAATGGTGCGGTGGTTAATGTGCTGGACACTCCCACATGGCCGACCATGGTTTGAGCTCCAGACTGGTGGCTTGCTTTTTCACTTCCACCTCCCCATGCCCTGTCTGCTTGTGTCTCTCTCTGGTCAAATTAAAATGATTGAATAAATATGGTTAAATAAATAATTATTTTTAATTTTTTTTTTAAAACGATTACTTTAAGCTTAATGTTTAATCATTCTGCTTGAAGGAGGAGGGAGAGATGAAATCTCAAAATGAATGAGTTTTGTTGGGTAGTGAAAATTGAGGTACAGAGTGATGACATGTTAGATTGTGAAGATGATATAAGTGAGAAGGGAGGACACAGAATTTCAGAGTTAGGCAAATGTCCGAGGTGGGGGGAGTGGCACCTAGGTGACAGGATAAGACCAGGGACAGCATGGGAGTTACTTTCCATAGACTGTCTCCTGTGTGACATTGTTACAGCTTAAACAATACAAAGAACCCACCCAAACCCTGGACAGCCAGGAAAGCAGTTGACATGGTTGGTTATGTAATCTGTTGAAGATATTTTGATATATAAAACTGTATCTTAAACTTGCTCAGGACATGGGAAATCCATACCTGACATCCTGAATGAATAACTCAGATCAGATGTCCAGAGAAGAGAAACCAAATGATAAAAATGTCAGAGAGGCATGGCTTTTGCATGAGAGTGGAATAAAAACATCAGAACTCCTCTCTGGGGGTGGGGGATGAGGGGGGGGAGAAAGGCCAGAGGGCTTGTCAAATCAAAAGTGTTGGGAACAAAGTGAGTTCAACCTGAACAAATAAAATGCAGCTATTCTGTACACCTTGGATTTGGGGATGGTGAATGAATCTCGTCAAGCCTGTAGCCTTTGTAGATGTTAGAAAGTCTTCATATCCTCCTTGCTTTCTCTCTAAGGAATTTCTACTCTACTTTCAAGCATGCTCTGTGTTTGTCTAAACTCTTCTTTGCAGAGTTCGGAGCTGCCCCGCCTGGTGCCCTGTGCCCTGGTGCCTGTTACTTCTCACCCAAGCCTCTGCCTCTCCCCCATGTCTCTCCTGTCTCTTCCTCTAGCTTTGCATTCCTTTGTGGGAAGGGGCTGTGCTATAGTAATCTTTGCATTCCTCAGCTGAGTCGCTGACACATGCTGTAAGCTCAGTTTATACTAGCTGACAGGGAACAAAAGGGGGAATGAATGAAAAAGGAATAGATGACTAAATTCTCAACAATGATGTGAAGTGGACAAAATGAAAAAGTGTATTTCATTGTGCTTTGACAAGGTAAAGCTATTAGAAAATTGCCAAAGCCTTCCATTTCAGGGAAGTATTGTACTTGCCTTTTATTTAATTTTATATTTTTAAATACAGTAGTTTTTGATTAGGGCAAAACCATTCTTTAATACGAATGGCAAGTGGCTAGGTTGTAACTGGATTTCAGGTACTTTCAGAGTTATGTTGAGTACTGACATCTCTTTATAATGACATGGGTATGGCTGCCACCCCTCAGAAGGTAGAGGCAAGGTCTTTGAAGAGACATGATCAGAATGCCAAGGTTCTTGCTAGAGAACAGTTTTCCAGATGTAAAACATGACTTGGTATGAAAGACAAACTAACATATTTTGAATTGCATATAAAGCATAAAGAATTTCAGAATAAAGCAGTGGCCGGGAAGCTTCTTAGAAGAGTTATAATTTGAAGCAATATTTGGAAGAGGTTATAGTCTTTTGTTGTAGGAACTCTGGCTGAGCATTTAGATGAGGAGAAGCTTACCAGAGCTACTGATATGAAAATGTGAGCCGTTAATGTGAAGGGAGGACCTGGCTGTAACTTAGGATCTGTGTAAACTAACCAAGTCTCTGTTATGGAACTAAGGACATATTTTCCAAATGATGCAAAGAACTTGTGTCAAGTGTGCATCACAGCAGCACTGTTTCTGTTTCTTCTTGCTTACCTATAAAGAAACATTTCATTTGAGGTAGTTTGGCAATATTAGTTTGACTTTTATTTAAGCTTCTTTTCTGTTTCTGATAGCATCTATACGGCTGCGAGAGAAAGAGAAAAGTACCCTTTACAGAGTCTTGTCATGTCATCCCCTCTCCATAGCCCTCCAGCTCCTCAGGATCTTGGGCACACATACACAGGTTTGTGAGACCATCCTGGAATCCAAACTGTGGTCGACCATATGGCTTCCAACATTGTAGTTCCATTTGCTATGACTGTGCCACCTGACTGGACCCAATTTAACTTTTAAAAGAGAAACAATTATTGCAGATATTTCCAAAGTATGAGTTGATTAATCCTTTTTAAATTTCTGTATATAGAAATAGTTTTAAAATGTGTTATATATATATTATATATGTATGTATATATTTACATGTTATACTTTTTAAATTCCTATAGAAATATTTTTAGTGTAACAGATGTATGAACTATACATATATATATGAAATATATTAATACTGTATATAAATATAAACCTCAAAGGCACTTAGAGGTTTCAGTGGAAATGGCCATTGGAAATTTAATGCTAATATGAGGTCAGCAGTTAGCGTAATGGCTATGTCACTGGACTCCCATGTAGTCGACCGCAGTTAGAGTCCCGGACCCCGTGGCTTAAAACTCATGCCAGGTGTGTGTGCTTGCGTGCCCAAGATCCCAAGAGGAGAATGGAGGAGAAGGGATTGTGGCATGGGCCCCTGGGGGTTGATTTCTCACTTTCTGTCTCTCTGTCTGGAGAGTGCATGTGCCCTAAAGCAAAAACCTCTCAAAAAAAAAAAAAAAAAAAAAAGGAAATTTAATGCTAATAGAGTTCTTAATTAGTTCATTGTCAAGAGATTTCAAGTAAAGCTAGGAATGAATTATTTTAAACTTTATTTTACAACTAATATTGTCTTAAATTTGAATTCTAAGAAAACATTTACTCTATTGTTAGGTGGCAGGGATCACCCTGTTTTTCAGTCATTTAAAATTTTGGGTTTGCTTTTTCTTTCTTGGTCATGTGAATACTGACAATGTTCCATATATGAATAAAAAGGCTACCTTAATCACAGCAAATTAAGCAGATTCTAGAGAAATGGAGGAAGGAAAGAACATTTATTTTGTTAAGATCTAGTGTATATCAGGTCAATATGTTAGTCTGCTAGTAGCTACTCTGGGCTATTCTCAGGCATTTCACAGCAGGAAACAAATGCTGCATTAACAAGGGTTCAGCAAGGAGGAAGAAATGAGTGAGCACTCCGTGTACAGAGTGGTAGACAGGGTTAAAGTGAGCCACAAAAGAAGATGAGATGCCCAGAAAAACACACCAGGTGTGTTTGCCTGCATGCTCAAAATACCAAGGGCAGAATGGAGAAGAAGGGATTGCAGTGTGGCCACCCATGCCCGGGGGTGATTTCTCACTTTGCCTCTGTCCCTCCTACAAGCACATGTGCCCTATGGTGGAAAAAAAACAAAAACAAAAACCAACTAAAAAGGTTTATGTTTGTTCTTATAAACTGATCCAACATCAATAGATCAAAATTTAACTGATAAAGTAGATGATACTTTTCCAATTACCAAAATATTTCCTTAACTACTGAAGTCTACTTGGACATCCAGAGCATTATTTTGAAGATTAACCTAGTCGCCCCTTAAGTGAGAATAAAAAATAGTAAAGGCATTCTGCATTTGGCTTTATCACAAAGTCAATATAAAGGATCTAACATTTACAAAAAGAACCGAAGTTTAAGTATGCAGGACTTTACTTTTTTTTTTTAAGAGAGAGATTTTTGCTATAGGGCATGTGCACTCACCAGAGACAAAGAGAGAAACCAAGAGATAGAAAGAGAGAAATCGCCCCCTTCCCGCAGGTGGGATGGTCATGCCACACTCCATTCTCCTCCATTCTCCTCTTGGGATTTGGGGCATGCATGCACACACTCCTGGCATGAGTTTCAAGCCACTGGGTCCAGGACTTGAACCACGATTGACCATGTGGAAGTCAAGTGATGCAGCCATTATTTCATCTGCTGGCTCCAGGGTTTTACCTTTTATTCAAAATAGGTACCATATAAATACCCTTTCACACAAGTTTATATCAGTCGTGTATATCTGTGGCAACGGACTTAGGCTCTTGTGTCTCTCCTGTAAGTTACTGCCCATCCTCAGGCCAACTGTGAAATAACTCATTAGTGTATCTTGAGGATCTGTTACAAGACAAGTGTTACATTAGGTACTATGGAAAACATACAGAAAGTTCAAGACACAAATCTGATTTAAAATTCTAGTTAGAATTTAAGATTCAAAGTATTAAAGGCAGGACTAGGAGAATATATCATTGATAAGTTATGTGCTTAATTAAAAAGATTCAGAGGAGTAATAAGATAAATGGAGTGCCGTGTTTGGAATGACCTCCAAAAGGAAAAAGACCACGATTGAGACTTTGGTGAAAGGGTAAAGTTTAAGTAACAAAGGAGGACAGGAGAGGGAAAAACAGCCCTGTGGAAGAAAGCATCTGATGGATTCAATGGCCCAGAACTATGAATGGGCAGATGCTAGATAGAACCAGACCACTCAGGGTGCTGTCCTTTGGTTATGGCCCTGGCACTAGGTGTTAAAAACATAGTAGCTTTGCTTTCTCTTCTGACTTAATGAATCAGAATCTGTGTTTTCAGAAGAACTCTATTATAAACTTGTTAGAGTTTGAGAGTCACCTATAAGGGGCCCATGTTGGGGGTTGGAGGCGGAGATGAGATTTGATACATTGGGAGAGAGGCCTCCAAAGTGAGATCAGATGAATCTGTAGAAATTCTATAGAGAAACATCAGGGTTATGTCAAATGAATGGCATTGCTGCTCCATGGACAGAAGCAGCCCCAAGTCATGCCTCTGATACAGGGTTAAATATGGTATCTGTACAATATGGAAACAGTGGGTTTAATTGAAAACGTCTAGTGTTCTGCATATTAAATTTCTACTTCATAAGTAATTTTAATAAAACTAGGTTCCCTAAATTATTAGGTTGCTAATTTTTTAAAGTTTTAAGGCTTTGCTTTAAAATGTTGGTTGTCGGAGAAGTCATGATTTTTTTTTGTTCTATGCAAAAATGCATCATGACTTTTCTGACAGCCCAATGTATTTTAGGACCAGATCTGTAGCCTACTGGTTAAGGGAGTGGGATCCCCTTTGTCTGACCAGGATCCAAATCCTGGCTCCAGCAGTTTGAAAAACACACTGGGCATGTGTTTTTGCATGCCTAAAATCTTAACAGGGTGGAAAAATGGAGGAGACAGGATGTACTGTGATCATGCCCCATGGTGGGGGAAGCTGGGAGAGGAGCTTTCTCCCTCTTACTCTCTCTCTCTCTCTCTCTCTCGCTGTTTCTTTGTTTCTCTCCGGTGAGTGAAAAGTGCCTTCTGGCCATAAAAAAAAAAAAATTAGGAAAAGATTTTATATAAAACACTGGCATGTAAACCTCACATCTTTGTAATTTCCAGACCTTAATATGTGTAGAAAAATTGCCTTGAGGTAATGCTATTCTTCAGTAGCTGGCAGTGGCTCTGTGCCTGGTAACACAAATGTTCCCTTTGAAATCTGAGCTTGGAACATTTTCCCTGTAACTGCAGACTTTTCAGAACAGGTGAAGCATAGTAGTTAAATACCTGAGGTCATCTCAGAACTATAGGGAATGTATTACAGCTGTTTTCCATAGGGCTTTTTATACCAGATGATTGAGCCATGGAAAACATCATTCACTCTTTGAGCATAGGTTTATTTACTCATATATTTCACTGGTTTCTGTTGGGAGGAAAGGCATAAAGAAAGCAGCTTTAAGATTCTATGGGACATTGTGTCTGGATTTTGAATGCAATGGCTCCTTGAACTGTCAAATGCGTTATGTCTATAGAATAACAAGTTATTGGAATGTCTTGGCGCTCGGGTTATTGCTATAGAAAGGATTGCATTGACAGCTTGCTCCATCGATTGTTGGACTGCAGTTTTGATTTAAATAGGGAAAGCACAGTGATTTGGGGAAAGATTCAATTTTGAAGTAAGATGGGTAATTTACAAACCTGTTTTGTCAAAAGTGGTGGCATAGTGAGAATTATCTTTTAATGGTATATTCAGAAGGAAATAACTCTGTCAGTCTTTTGTTTTGTTTTCTAACCACTTCTACATGGACTAACAGGCTGAGAAATCCTGGTGTTCCTGGTAACTGTGAAGAAAAATTATATAGAGATGTTTGTGCCTTATTTCAAATATCTTACCATTGTGTTTTTCAGGACTAAGCTGAAGAGAGGCCTGGTTTTGACTTTTGATTAACAATGTATTTTTATTCCACTAAAGGGGACATTTACTGAAAATTTCTTGTGGCATTGATCTGTTTTGAGCAATATTGAAACAAATTGTTCAGAATCAATTGACTCTGCTGTCATAATGAGATTCATAATTAGAAAATCCTAAACCTATTTGGTTGTGTGATCTTGCAAATCACAAAACAGATTTGCTTCTCAGTTAAGAGATTCCCTTGTCACCATAAATGTTGTTTTACAGTTAACAAGTACCCCTCTATCCTTTTCCGTAAATCTTGAGCACACATGCACAGGTGCCTGGTATGAGTTTCAAGCCACTGGATCTGGGTCTTGAACCAGTGATCTAACCACTGTGTCATCTGTTGGCCTCAATAAATGCATATATAAAAGTCTACATAAAATTACAAATTATATCATGGGCCAGTGTTTAATAGATGTGTAATTAGACTTTCTAATAGTATGATACTCAAAAACCAATTATAATCGTTTTACATTTATCTTGGAAATCCATTAAAGCTACATCAATTTTGGAAACAGTATAATTGAGATCATCTGTGTATCACTTATGTGCTTAGAATCTTTAGATAATTAATTCTAACAATTATTCCTATTTTCCATTTTTTTCAAAAATAATTTAATTATTTAAAGTCATTTTTCTCAGTATGTCTTTCCAAAGACTTATTAGAGCTTCATCCACTTAGTTAGGGCTTTCTAGAATGGTTGAACATCTTGCGGTCCTATTTTTCTGCACAAAGAATGGCATTTAGTAATTTTGAAAGTAGGTGAGAGGTCCCAGTTAGTTATTTTATGATGGATTTAGAAGTGTCAGATCATGGTGTTCACTTTTCAATTAAATTTTCTTTACTTATTTATCTTTTTTATTGATGAAGCTAAACAAGTCTGTAAAATTAACTATTTAACACCAGCGTCATCTAGGGCATTCTGTTTGGTAGACTAATTGCACCTTTCTGATAAAATGCCCATCATTTGCTCCCCATCACTGATCCTTGGTGTAGTTTATATGTGAAAAGTCAAATTGCATAAATTTGTATCAGGCAGATAATCCCGCAAAATTCCATATCCTTTTCTATAGTCTAAAACAATGCTAATTGATGAAAAAAGTTCTTTAGTATTAGCTATCTTTTATGAAATTAATGTTTAATTTTTTTTGTACTTAAAATCAGTCCACCTTCCACTTTAGTTTGTGTGTGTGTGTGTGTGTGTGTTTGTTTAATTGCCAGAGGGTACATGAACTCAGAGAGAGAATGAGCTTACCGCCTCCAATGGGGTATGGTCACACCAGAATCCTTATTCCTCCATTTCTTTTTCTTGTCAGGATTTTGAATTTTGGGCATGTGCACATATGTGCCTGATGTGTCTTTCAGGTCACTGGAGCCAGGATTCAAATCATGATTGGCCGTCGGGGATCTGGCTCCCTTAATCACTGAGCTGTAGAGCTCACCTTCCATTACCATTCATGAAGCCTCAATTACTGTAAAATGCTCATCTCCAGACAGATTCTTAGTGACTAACTGGCATCTTGTTTACTGTATCACAGTGGTAGATCTACAGTTATAAAGAGTCAACAATCCCCAGGACAAAAATTTCCAAATTATGTAAATCCGGAAAAAGCACTAAATTTACTGTGGTCAAGAAGATATATTTGCAAACACTTAATCCTTTTTATGAAAGAAAATTATTCTTCGTATCAAAGAGAAAGAAAACTTCATATCACTAATGACGATTTTGCCTAATGTACAGTCATACTAATTGATTGGTAAGCTAGCAGACTTCACTAAAAATTACATCCCCGAATGATTTCCAAATATCATTAGTTGTCTGTTTTAACAGAGCAGAATGGCATGTACTTTGGTAGGAATGTCAATTATATCTGTTCATTCATACTTCTCAAAGGACAACAGTCAATTAAATTTTCATATGTGTCTATATAGCTGCATAATTTCCAATTTCAACAACTGTAAAATGTCAGTACTAAATAGGCAGTAACTAAAATTACAGCACACTTCTAGATTTACATTTGAAAGTCATTAAGATTTAAAATTTCTCATGTGCTTGCAGTGAACATGCATGCGGGAACCCAAAATAAGAACATCTCCAAATTAACCAGCTTAAAAATATTATTAGAGACAAATGATGTTAATAGTATTCTAAATGTTTCTTTTAGTAAGGAAACTTCATTGAAGACTTATTGCCATAAGAAACAAAAAAACAACTTCCAGCTGTAGTTGGAAAAGGGAGCTGTTTTCATCTTTACACACCTCAAGTACCCATTTTTTAAAGAATGGCAATTTTACTGTGGCTTGGCTTTAAATTAGTGCTGGGTAAATAGTTCAGAGAGAGAGAGAAAAAAAAAGAAGCCCCTTAGACCATCTTGATTTAATTTACAAGCCTGTTTAAATAGAAATGTATACAGACTAACCTACACTTAAATGGGATGGGTACAAATTATTGGCAGTCTTAAATCTGAAATATTTTGCTGTAACAGTAAAAATATGTACTATTGTATGTCATAATAGTATTTCTTCCAGTTATATTTTCAGTAAATTTTTTTAAAGGCTCTTTTTGATTTGAATTATTGAGCTTGACCTAAACACCATGAATGATTAGATTCTTTAAAAATTTTTAAATAATTACATTGGGAACCAGCAGTTAGCGTAATGGCTATGTCGCTGGACTCCCACGTAGTCGACCGCGGTTCGCATCCCGGACCCGGTGGCTTAAAACTCACGCCGGGCGCGTGTGCGTACGTGCCCAAGATCCCGAGAGGAGAATGGAGGAGAAGGGATTGCGGTGTGACCATCCCCCCTGGGGGGTGATTTCTCGCTTTCTGTCTCTATGTCTCTCTCTGTCTGTCTGGCGAGCGCACGCGCCCTATAGCGAAAAAACCTCTCAAAAAAAATAATAAAATAATTACATTCATAATTGTCACTAATTATTATTTACTAAATATTGATAAAGAACTAAGCTGGTTGCATTCTTTCTGTTTCAGTTCTTGTATTAAAATTTTGTTTGTACTTATTTTAGCAGTATTATAATTTATTCAGTATGTTTTCCCTACTTTTTTTAAAGATTTTTGCCATAGATCACATGAGCTCATCAAAGAGAGACAGAAACAGTGAGAGGGAAAGTGAAAAACCACCCTCCCCAAGAGGATGGCCAGGCCACAATTGCTTCTCCTTCCTTCTCATGGGATTTTGGGAAATCATGCCCATGAGCCTAGTGTGCTTTACAAGCCACCAGGACTGGGACTTGAAATGCAGTCAACCCTGTGGGAGTCCAGTACTTATGGCCACTATGCCACCTGTTGGCCCACTCTTAATGGATTAAACATAAAACTTAAGTCTTACTTTAAAAACAATTCATCAATGTATATACTCAGCAATTCAATCTTGGTCCTTAGAACAATCTGAGTTCTATTTCAGTTGGCACATTGTACAAATAAGAAAAGAGCCTAGAGTATTTGAATGATATGTTTTTGGTTCTATTTCAAGTCCTATACAACAACAACAACAAAAAACAAACTTGAAAGATCACAGATTTGTAAGTTTTACATTAATTATATATTTTTTATTAAAACAAACAAAGAAACAAAAACCTGTTGGAGCCAGATGGCACAGAGGTAATCCACACTGGCATGCTCAACCCACATAGGAATGCCCTGGAATTTTGTCCCGAGACTTTGTACATGCCAGAGATGTCTGTATGTGTGTGGTCGAAGCTGGCTGAGTCTGGGTGGATCGTGGTGTGGGGACCTATTATCAGACAGGACAGCCGAGCAGTATTGTGTGAAATACCTGGTTCTTCCGGTCCAGACTCCAAAGGTTAGAGACCTGCCCTAAGACACAGAATGAACATGCACAAACACGTGTAAAATAGGAAAGAAGTTTTGTTTTTGTGTCTGCTTTTTCTTAGAGAAAAGTAAAGATTTTTAACAGAAAAGAAATACACTCCACACCAGAAAGGCTTGTGAGTGGGCAGCTGTTAGAGGATAGCTGAGCTGGGAATGAGCTTAGGTGTTATTTTTATTTTGGGATTTTGTCTTGAACATTTAGGAGCGGAGGTCTGTCATTATTTAGCTGGTTTCTTTGTTTGAATTCAATTTCGTTTTTGCTTACATTCTTCTTCCTCAGGTAAGGAATTTGATTGCCCAGCTACGCATGCCCAGTGTGAACTTGAAGGTGTGAGCATCCTCATGGGGACTACTGTGTCTATCAGTTTATTTCCCTGAGCAGGAATGACAGTGACGACCATGCATCTTGGTGATGTGGAATGGCAGGAGGGAAGACAGCAACTTTCCCCAGGTTTCCTGGAGAAAGCTTAGATAATGGAGTAAAAATGAGATCAGCTTCCCTCTTCTGGTCACTAGGAGCCAGTAAGAGGAAGGCATCCCCAGAGAGAATTTGGTCATATCCCCTGACAAGTAGTGATCGATGAGGCAGAGGTTCTTCTGCCCTTATCTCAGAGCTGCTCACTTATAGCTGGCTGACTATGGCATGGGTGGCCTACCTATGACAGACTCTGTGGGGGGGTGCTTCCCTCATTTCTCTCTTTTTGTCTCTTTCTCATGGAAAAAATAGATAAATTTTATAATTTCTTCAGTTTCACCAGACATCTAAGACTATACAATCATGTGGGAAACTAGTAAATTGACCTGCGTAAGTCTCAAGGACTGTGCAAAGGGCTAAGCTGGTGGTCCTCAGTCAGTACCTCTCACATGTTCTGGACTACCACCACCTGAGTGATTGCAAACTCAGAAGGCAGCCTGGGCTGGGAAACCCAACCCTGGAGCTTATCCTGCATCTCTGTTTGTGTGGTCTGGTGGTTTGTCCAAACCGACTTCTACTTAACAGTTGCTGGAGATCTACATTGTTTGCTCAGGTCTGTCAACCTCTGTCTTAAAATATTACAAGACATGGGACTGGCAGGTGGTGTGGTGGTTAAGGCATTGGACTCAACAGGGCCGACCATGGTTCGAGTCCTGGACCTGGAGACTTGCTTTCTCACTTTCTCTCTCTTTCTCTTTCTTTGCTGAGCATACGTAACCTATAACATACTTTAAAGTAATAATAAATAAACAAATAAATAATTCTTTTAAAAAAATAAAAGATACGTAGAGGCTATATTTCCTGCCCCATCCTTGGAAGTTTCACTGTCTCATTCTGTTAATTAAAAGTGAGTCATTGTCCAGCTCAAAGTGAAGAGGAGATGAGGAAATTTGACTCCACTTGGTGAGGAGGGTATTTTAACATTATCACAATGGCTGCAAGGCTTTTTTTTTTTTTTTTTTAACCATCTAGGAACTATTTATGTCTTTCCTCCAGTTCCTGGCTGCTCTCTGAGTATGAGTTTGCCAAATTAGAAACCTGTAAGTGTGTTTTTGTTGTGTGTTTGACTAAAGTACAGTATTACAAGGGAATCTGAATTCCAGGATTGAAGACAAGAATTTGTCTTTTAAGGACAACCTACTTTCCAGGGAACTTCACCAGGAAATATGCTTGCTTTCGAGAGCTGATTAATTCATCAACTTCCTAAATACAGAAGGATGTCAACATTTTGTCCATTTTCTGGGAATTTAACTAATTTCATTATTTCTTACTTAATTTTTATTTGAATCAATAATGACAGCAACTTGAATTATATCTTTATAAAATAAATAAAATATGCAATTATAGAATTATATCAGGGTTAAATAATAAAAATTAACTAGTAGTGTGCCCACAGTTGACAAAGTACTTGTCTGATAATTTGGTGTATATTTCTGACATAAAACTAGTCATTTTGAGTATTTGATATTTAGTCAAGGCTTATATGAAGATTAGCTACTCATACTGCTCTTGATTTTTAAGAGCATGTAAATTTTATATTTTTGCTAGATAACAAAAACATGCTGAAACAAGAATACACTTCTAATTTTGCATACATTATACATTGTGACTTTGAAAACATTGTTTTTCATATTTCAGATCCACAGTGGAGTAGGGAGGAATGTTCATTTATGAAAATTGGATGGGGCCGGCAGGTGGCGTGGTGGTTAAGGTGCTGGACATTCTCACATGGCCGACTATGGTTCGAGTCCTAGACCTGGTGGCTTGCTTTCTCACTTTTCCCCTCTCTCTCTCTCTCTCTCTCTCTCTCT
>NW_006160189.1:2049089-2056980 GCF_000334495.1 Tupaia belangeri chinensis | reverse complement strand
AAAAAAAGAAAATGGATGAATGGGAATTGGCAGGTGGCATGGTGGTTAGGGGTGCTGGATTCCCACATGGCCAACCTTGCTTCTGGTCCCGGACCTGATGGCGTGCTTTCTCACTTTTCCTTTGTTTCTTCTCTGTCTCTCTCTGGCCAAATTAAAAAAATAATAGTAACAAATGAAATTAAATAAATATTTTAAAAAGAAAAACTGTATGAATGAATGAAGAAATTTCCCATCCTCAAATACATATATCTTTTTCATGCCTTTCTCCCCTGTGTCTTTTCCTTTCAGTCCAGTCATGATTAGGTTTCTTCTGTCCTTTAAAACCAGAGCAAACAAGCAAATTCTCCCTGGATCCTGGCATCTTGTCTTTGGCCTCTGCTCCATTTATTCACTTCCTTTTTGAGGAATTAACAAAATAACTAACACATGTTTTCTCCATTTCCTCTTTCCATTAGCTTATTAACCTTCTACGTTCTGATTTCTTTATCTATCATTGATCTTAATCATGACTTTGTACTTAACAAATCTCATTTTGTTTCACTGTATTTTCTGACTGACATATCAATGTACATCTTTGTGGGGTACAAAACAAGCATGCATACAGTGTGCAATAATCAAACCAAGAATATTAACATGCATCATCTTAAACAAAGAATGTTATATTCTGTTGCGCACCTTCGATGTTCATTCTGCTAAATATATTTGTAATTAAATATACAAGTATGTATATTTCGGTGACCTCATCTTTCCTGATTTCTTGTGGTATTTGAACTCACTGTCCATTAATACTCCTGAAATCTCTTGTCCCATCATTTTTATAATTTAATTCTCTTTTTAGTTTAACCTTTCTGCTCCCATCTTTCCTGTCTTCCATTGCTTGCTCATTGCTCATTGTTTTTCTTCACTTACCTTTTTATAACCATTGTTTTTCTTTTTAAGTTCTCCTTTCATTCTACAGTATCTTCCTGAAGAAATTAATCTCTGAGTAAATAACTTCTATTCAAATATTCAGAGCATTTGTTCCCCAGAACCCTAGTCGTTTATTTCTACAGTCTACTTGTTATATATGCTAGTGTCTTTTGTCACCTCTGAAAGATGGATATAAGTACACACACACACACACACACACACACACATATATTTCTGTTACAATAATCTACTTCTCTCCATATTTCCTTCCTTCCCATTTGGTAACCTTATTAATCTTCACTTTTTCTTTTCCCTCATCACTTACCTTCAGTCACCTGTCAAATTCTAGGAATCTGAATTTCCAAACATCATTTCATTTCATCTTTCTGTTTTCTAAAGTCATTCATATCACATAGGTTATGTTCTCATGTTCTATTCCCTGGACTGCTTTCCTATTCTGTTAACAAGCTCATAGTCATCTAACTGTAGTGCCAAGACTGAGCTGTTTTACCTGAATGCAGTGTTTTTACACTTGGTGCACTAAGTATTTTTTTATTTAATAGCAAGTTAAATACCAAATTCAGGACCTAAAAATTGTTTTTGTATTTCTTTTGTGATGTAACTTCTTTGTAAAACTTTAAACCTATAAATTAATTGCCATTATTAAATTGTGTATGTAAAGAGAATATATTTTTGTGGGAATTTGATAAATTAATCATTTATGTATTCATCAAGCATTAATTAATCATCTTGTGCAAACAATGGAGAAAATAGGTCAAAGAAACTAGCATGAGTTGAATAAGGGTCCCCAATAACTCAAAGCCTCACGAAAAAGACAGAAATTGGGACCAGCAGTTAGCCTAGTGGCTATGTCGCTGGACTCCCATGTAGTCGACCATGACCATGGTTTGTGTCCCGAGCCCGGTGGCTTAAAACTCATGCCGGGCACATGTGCGTGTGTGCCTAAGATCCCAAAAGGAAAATGGAGGAGAAGGGATTGCGGCGTGGCCATCCCCCCTGGGGGGTGATTTCTCACTTTCTGTCTCTCTGTCTCTCTCTGTCTTTCTGGTGAGCGCACGCGCTCCTATAGCAAAAAACATCTCCAAAAAACAAATAATAATAAAAAAAGAAATGTATCCAGTTCCTAACGTGGCCATGTACTAGATGCTAAATAGACGAGTATATCAAAGCTTCAAGAGCCCCAGCAAGAGAATAGATTACATCTAAGATAACGTAAAAGATCGCAGAGAAAGTATTTTATAAAGCTAGATTGTGAGGAAAAAGTGAGGTCTTACAAATAGTTAAGGATATTTAGGTAGAGGAAGAAATCTTAGCAAGAGTGAGGAATAACCTGCTCTATGATGGGGAACCATGCGACTGAGGAGCTTGGGCATCACATGTATGGGGATTTGGTTTTGGATGTTTTTAGGCAGAAGAGTCACTTAGAATGCTTATGTTCACTTGACTATTTGTAAACACTTGCAGGGTAGATAGGAGGGTTAGGAGATAACTAAAGGAGATTGATTTAGAGATTTTTTTTTACAAAATTCTAGGTGCCTTTTGAGTGTAATGAGAACACAGACTGAGATGTTGACTTTACAAAGGAAGGAGAAAGAAAACATAAGAACTGAGTGCACTATTCTGAAGAATTGTCCAAACCCGACAGATGCATGTCTCATTTTTGTTTTAATCTGTAGACATGGGATGTAGAGCTGGAAAGATCTGCAGAATCCTGGGCTGAAACTTGTTTGTGGGAACATGGACCTGCTAGCTTGCTTCCATCAATTGGACAGAATTTGGGAGCTCATTGGGGAAGGTATCTTCAAGTACAATTTTATGTTTGCAAACAAGTGTTTGAAATGAAATGCTTATTATTTATTGTTGTAAATTGTCAAAGAATCGGTGCCTAAAAGATAAATAAGGAATCACAAGAATAACAAAAACCAGATATTATACCAGAACCATCAGCAGTGTTATAGATTTATTTGTGTTTTAAATCACTGCTACATTAGTAATGCACTGGGCATAAGAATTCACAATTCATGACATGCAAAAATATCTTTCTGCCAAAACTAATTTATCTGTTTTGTACTAGTTAGTCTTACATCTTCTTCACTTGTTCTTTGTAATTATTTTCTTTCTAATAGATATAGGCCCCCAACGTTTCATGTGCAAGCGTGGTATGATGAAGTGAGAGATTTTAGCTACCCATATGAACATGAATGCAATCCGTATTGTCCATTCAGATGCTCTGGTCCTGTCTGTACTCATTATACACAGGTAGGTTTTGGTGTATTATACTCTATTCCTGCAAATTGAGTGAGTGTACTTTCAGAGGACTTAGGCTAGTGAATTTGTGTCTTACATAGTTCGCTATGGTTACTACAAAAAACAATGTACATAGTGGTTGATGATGTGGAAGAGGCCTGCAAATTTCTGTAAACAAAGAAGTAATTACCACATAAATGTCTAAACATTACTTGAAAGAGTTTATTGTAATGATTTTACGTACAGAACATTTTTTAATGTGGTCGTCATAAATGCCTATGGGGAGAAATTTACTATGTTCAATGTCAAAGTTTTATTTCAATGATGGAAAATACAGTTTCATTTGCCAGTGACATTTGATATTTTTAAAAAATCTATTTAGAGTTCACATTTGGAATAGCTTGTGTTTGTCTAAAACAACTAAAAGCAGACTCAACGAGATAAAGCTCAGCACTGATCTGAGTTTCTAGAATATTCATGACTTATTCTCAGTAATATAAAGTCAACAAATCATTCTTTTTTTTTTTCTTTTTAAGATTTTTGCCAAAGGGTGCATAAAGTCACAGAGAGGAGTGAGACAGAAAGAGAATGGGAAAGTGATAAATACTCCTGCAGGGGGATGGCTATGCCACAGTCTCTTCTCCATTCTCTCCTTGGGATTTTGAGGACACACATACATGTGCCTGGCATGATTTTCAAACCACCAAGAATGGAATTCAAACTGCAGTAGTCCATGTGGAAATCCAGCAACTTTAACCATCATACCACATGCTGGCTCCCAAATAATCATCTTTTTCTGCCTTTTCATATGACAAGATTTAAGATCATTAACAGGGGCCAGCAGGTGGTGTGGTGGTTAAGGTGTTGGACTCCCACCTGAGTGACTGTAGTTTTAGTCCCAGACCTGGTGGTTTGCTTTCTCATTTTCCCTTTTTGTCTCTCTCACTCTCTGGTGATTGCACATACATGTCCTATAGCAAGTTAAAAAAATAGTAGTAAGAAGTAAAATTAAAACAAAAAAGATCAGCAACAATTCATAACCTGAGGCACAATGCAAAGATCATTACAATATAGGAAATCTGAATAATTTAATTTTTTAAGAGATATTTTTACTATAGGGCACATGCACTTGCCAGAGAGACAGAAAGCGAGAAATATTCCCTCATGGTGTATGGCCACGCCACAATACCTTTTCCTCCATTGTCCTCTCAGGATTTTGGGCATGCACACATATGAGCCTAAGGAGTTCTAGTACTTGAACTATGGTCAGCTACATAAGAGTCCAGCAAAATAACTATTTACACCATCTGCTGGCCCCAGAAATCTGAGTTCTTCACCTTTTGCTCCAGTACTTTCTGTTTAGTATGTGAAATTCTATTATAAAACAAACTTTTTCATAGCAACATACAACATTCAGATTGAGGATGTAGCATATGGATAATTTGATAAAATTCCATTTGAAATTCTGACATTCTGTAGCCAGATATAATTATTTGCCTGTAGATTTCTGTTTTCAGTTGAATTTGACACTACCCAAAGTCTCAGAGTCTCAGGAAGAATACTCTGCTGATATTGCCTCCTTTTATTTTGAGTGATACATGTTGGTTTATCGAGTTCAGTTCTCGCACTTTGTTCTCAGCTATGTCGTGGTCTTACTTCATTGGAGCCTGCTGTTTCTGAGCCTTTCTTTCCTCTAATGTAGGTGGTGTGGGCAACCAGTAGCAGAATAGGTTGCGCCATCAATCTGTGCCATAACATGAACATCTGGGGGCAGATATGGCCTAAAGCTGTCTACTTGGTGTGCAATTATTCCCCGAAGTGAGTACGCGAACGCAAATTGTTAGTAACAACATGGAAGTTACTTGATAGTCCTGTTTTTTTTTTTTTTTCTCTCATTTTCATGTGTATCGTTGAGATGAGTGTGTTGTTTTAATTCAGTTTATTTGCCCTGGCAACAGTTATAGTTGTCTATTGCAAAGTATTCATGCTTAAAGAGAGCGTAAAATTGGAAAATGTAATCTGTGTAAAGACAGGAATCATATATTTTATGTCATCAGTTTATTCATTGAATAATACTATAAATACTTTATAATTTTGATTTATTAGAAATTAGCAGCTATAGATTAAGCAAAAAGTGTATTTGCATCTTTGTGACAACCATTTGAATAATTACACTGAAAACAGTACACAGCCATACTAAGGGTCAAATTTAAGTCTAAGATCTGTTCTTATTAAAACAAATGGAAATAAGTATCTCATAGCAAATTCTGGCTTTCTGTACAGGTTTGATTTTGCTGTTCTTAACAATAGATGCAACAAATTACATTGAGAATTTTCAAGAGATTAAGGCAGTAATCTCTATTTAAACCTAATAACCCAAATAACTATGTACAGTGGTAAAATATATAAATGTCTTACATCTCCACACCAAAATCATCACTTAATAGGTACTTATATAATGATATTTCACAACATCCTAGTTATGTTGTTAGGTGACCACCTAATAAAATGAATGATCTCTTTAAGGGGAAACTGGTGGGGCCATGCCCCTTACAAACATGGACGGCCATGTTCTGCATGCCCGCCAAGTTTTGGAGGAGGTTGTAGAGAAAATCTGTGCTACAAAGGTAAGTGCTAGTGTCCTATAATATTCAATTTGATTTCTATTTTATCCATTTTTTGCATTAATTTATTTTAAACAAAAACCAAAGTATACTTACGTATTACATGAAAAGTCTCCAAAACTCTGTTTCAAAGACTTTGTTTTATTTATTTTAATTATAATATGCCAATATTCATAATATTATACTGATATATATTTAAAGCGAAATATTATGATTTAATTCCACTTTAAAATTACTCTAGAGTGAAATTTATATTTATATTTTTAAAAGTCATCTTGATTTTAACTTTTATTTCCAAAACTGTCATTATTTCAAAGGATTTAGCAATGTAATGCAATTCATTTTTAGCACTATAAAATTTTTTTGCAAAAATTCCTCTCTGTGTATATCACTGAACCACGTTCAGTAAATTATACTTATTCAACATGTTCAATGCAAACTATATAATGCCTCATGCCGAAATACCAAAAGAAGTTAGTACTGTAAAGCTATTGCAAAAGTATGGGACCAGCAGATGGCATAATGGTTGCATCGCTGGACAACCCACATGGTCATCTGCAGTTTGAGTCCCAGACCTGCTGGCTTAAAACTCACATGGGGAGGTGGGGGAGGGAAGAGAGGGGTTGGGTAGTGGTAGTTGGGGGGTGCTGGACTCCTACATGACCAACTGACCATGGCTCGGGTCCCAGACCTGGCAGCTTGGCTGCCTCACTTTCCTTCTCTCTCTCTCTCTCTCTGTCCCTCTGTGGTCAAATTAAAATAAATAAAGTTAAATAAAATAATTCTTTTTTTTTTTGGAGAGGTTTTCGTGATAGGGCGTGTGCACTCGCCAGACAGACAGACAGAGACAGAGAGACAGAAGGCGAGAAATCCCCCCCCCCCCGGGGGTATGGCCACGCCACAGTCCCTTCTCCATCCCTTCTCTTCCATTCTCCTCTCAGGATCAATTCTCTCGGGCTCTTGGGCACGCATGCACACGCGCCCGGCGTGAGTTTTAAGCCACCGGGTCTGGGACGCGAACCGCGGTCGACTACATGGGAATCCAGCGACATAGCCATTATGCTATCTGCTGGTCCCAAGAAAATAATTCTTTAAAAACAAAAAAATGAAAAAACTCATAACAGGTGTGTGTGCATGTGTGCCCAAGATCCCAAGAGGAGAGTGGAGAAAGGATTGCGGCATGGCCATGCCCTCCAGTGGGTGACTTCTTGCTTTCTGCCTCTGTCTCTCCAGTGAGCACACGTACACTATAGCAAAAATCTCTTAAAAAAAAAATGCAAAACTATTGCAAAAGTAGCACTCTTAAACTCTCAAATAAATTTTGTCTGTAAAAGAATAATATAATATGGTGTTCTATTTATAGCACAAGAAGATAAAATGTATGTGAGTGACAAAGCTTTGTGGAAAATCATTCAAATAAAAATTTTTTACTACTTCATACTTTTTTGTTAATGAGGATTCATGAATATTAATGCAAAATGAGTATATTAGAAAATATATTAATACATTTATGTTTTCAGTGCTCATAGAGATGTGATGGTTTTCTTTAATGACTGAATGCTCATTAGCTATAGTGAACAGACAAGAAGTATCTATTTTTGGGACCAGCAGATGGCGTAATGGTTATGTCATTGGACTCTTATAGTCAACCACAGTTTGAGTCCCAGACCCAGTGGTTTAAAACCCAGGCCGGGCGCATGCGTGTGCATGCCCGAAATCCTGAGAGGAGAACAGGGGAGAAGGGACTGCGGTGTGGCCATCCCCCCTGGAGGGTGATTTCTCACTTTCTGTCTATCTCTCTCTCTGGTGAGTGCATGTGCCCTATAGCAAACTTCTCTCTTAAAAAGAAAAAAAAAGTATCTATTTTTGTCACTCTTTTGTGTAAGTTATTTTTAAATTTCTGTAAATATTTGCAGCATTTTTTCATTTTATAAGTGTCTTTGGTACTCTCTACCCTCAAATTTCCAACTACCTGTTCCCCACTCGTGTTTACTGTATTTACTGAATGCTGACATTCCTGTGACATCATTCTTCCTTCTTTCTAGGTCTTTTTTGGACGCACGTTACAATAATGCCTCTCTTTAAAACAC